>NC_053431.1:37922398-38184814 GCF_007990345.1 Gossypium hirsutum | reverse complement strand
TTTTGCAATGTATGCGCTTAGGTTATGCTTAAATGGTTAGTGGAAGTAAATGATGTAATGTCAACCATAATTTTATATGTTAACAAATATTATGCTATTTGTTATGATTGGTATGAGTTAAAATGCGGATGTGTATAGATAAGCAAAAGGATATGTTTAGTATTTAGTTAAAGTAACGAAATTGTACTAAAGAGAGTATTAATGCATGTTTGGTACTTGAGATGATTGAGGTGGTGATCTCGAAGCTAAATGTTATAAGGAATAAGTGTATTCTTGCTAACCGAATTATAATATAATCGAATGTGGTTTTACACAATAGTGATGTGATAAGTTTAAATTTGGTTCATTAGCTCAAGAACTCAAGGAAACAAAGTCGGATCGTGGAAAAAGGGAAATTGGTCGAATAGTCGGAATTGACGTACATTAGCGATCGAGGTAAGTTTTAAGTATCAAAGCCTATAATGTGATTGAGTATGATATGTCAAGCACATATTAAAAGAATCATAACTCTATTGTAAATCTTTATGCATATAGCCTAATGGTTATTATGTATAGGTAAGTTATTGATATGATATGTGCCAATGGATATGATATTATGAAGTGCTGAAAGGATATGTCAGAAGAGTAAAATTGTGATAAACCTGCTCAGGACAGCAGCAGTAACATGAATTTAGAAAATCACCATAAATTCATGGATTTGAATTAGAGGCTGAATGAGACATGAAATTAAAGCTTAATGAGTCTAGTTTCTTATAAAAGAAACCGTGTAAGCAAAGAAATTTCTGATAATGAGAAATTTGATTCCTAGTAAAGAGTGGTCAGATTAGTCAAGCAGTGAAACAGGGGAAACTTTAAGAAAAATCTGGTATTGATTGGCCAAACCTAAAATTCTGGAAATTTTATGGATGGAAGACATACGAGTCTATATTCAGGAAAAATTTACGGAAAGTGATTTGGAGTTTTGTAGCTCCAGTTATAAATAACTTAGTAACTATTGCTCAGGAAAAACAGCTTGTGCTGAATTTGAGATTGTGTTGTAAACCTTGATAAACTTGTTTTAGTTGCTTATAAGCTATTGATTAAACCCATATGTGAAAGTGTATATATGTGATAAGGCCTAATGGCCGATGTGATGAATGTGAAATTGTATATATGTGATAAGGCCTAATGGCCGATGTGATGAATGTGAAAGTGTATATATGTGATAAGGCCTAATGGCCGATGTGATGGATGTGAAAGTGTATATATGTGACGGGCCGAGTGGCCAACGTGTTGGATGTGAAAGTGCATAAATGTGATAAGTCCCGAAGGGCATTTGTGTCAGTACTATATCCGGGTTAAAACCCCGCAGGCTTTATGCGAGAATATTATCACTGATTTATGTCCGTAAGCTTCGTGCTCGTACTATATCTGAGCTCTAAAGACCCGATGACTACGTGTGGGAATTTTTGTCCGGGTAAGACCCGATAACTTCGTGTGGAGATTATGTCCGGGTAAGATTTCGTAATAAGAATTGCTTATAAATATATTCAATGCGAAAGGTTAAACAGGTATGTACTCCAAGTTTATATGTGAGCTTGATTTGCACTAAATCATAAGGTAGTTATGATGCATACGAGAGCAATCTATGAGACTATTCTTGTGATTATGTGACATTGGATCAGTGTGAGGGCGATGTGAAATCATACGATATATCTATGTCACATGAGCTCACTTTTTATGTGAAAGTTTATCTGCCTATTGTATATGAGATGTGCGTATTCGGTAAAGGGATGGTATGCCCGAAGGAAGAGTGAAATAAAAATACGAACAACTATGTTATAATTTGATTGTTATCTATTGCCACTGCTTAAAACTTACTAAGCATTGTAATGCTTACTCTGTTACTCTGTTTCCTCTGTCTTATAGATCTCATTGCGAAGCTACAGGCTCGGGGATCGTCAGCAACTAGTCACACTATCACTATCCACTGTTGGTACTGCTATGTGGATTATCTTATGGCATGTATAAAATAGACTAGTGGCGGAGGAATATTTTGGTTAATGTATATAGCCATGAGAAAATGGCTTATATATGTTTGAGCATAATGTTATAATCATTTGGTATGGAATGGTTAATCACCATCATAATTTGTGCTATTTATGCTGAAAGGGCTAGTTGAATCATGGAAACTATGAAGTAGGTAAAGTCTACCTTAAAGGTAGATGCTGGCAGCAGCAGTGAAGTAGATTTGGAAAATCACTAAAAATAGTAGGATTGGAATTAAATAATTAATAAATTATGTAAACGAACCTTAATGAATCTATTTTCATAGGAAAGTAACGAAACAATCATATGGACAGTATGTTAAGAGTTATTGAGGTTCTCGTGAGACGGGGCCAGAACGGTTTCTGGACTCCCTGTTCCGACTTTGAAAATTCATTACAAATTAACTAGATATAATTAGGAGTCACGCCATGTATGTATAGATTCCTCTCTGAGTCTAGTTTCCATAGAAACAAAAATATGTAGGTGGGGTATGGCCAGGTATAGATTTAAAGGGAGAAAAATTCAACCGAAAAACTGATTTCTGGTTGTAGAAACTCAAAAGATTGATTTCTAAGAAGACTAAATAGTATGCAGATTGGCAGCGTCTGGAAAATTTTTATAAGGGGTTTAAAGTCTGTGAACCCTCGTGTCCGACTCCGGCAACGGTTCTCGGGTACGGGGTGTTACATTAAATGGGTTAATTTGAATACATATAGATCAAGAAAGAAAGAATCCGGATTTAGATCGGGGAAAATCGAAGGTTATCGAGTAATCGACCGATTCGTCAATTTCGAGTACGAGGTAAGTTCGTACTGATAGACATTGTTACAATTATGTTTTTAATGCTTTAATATTGCATAAATTATATAATTAGACGATGGTTGTGTTACGAGACGAATCAATTATGTTGGCACTTAGTGTGTGTTTCGGAGATAGCTTGGGCTATATATATAGCACTAGTGTGCGAGTTAGAATAGCTTTAACTATATGTGGCACTAAGTGTACGATACTGAGGATAGCTTCAGTTTAATGTGATGGCACTAAGTATGCGATATTGTTATAGCTTCCGGCAAATAATCTTCACTAAGTGGCAAGTTCCTTGAGTATTGAAAGATTTTTGGTTGGATTAACGTATTAATAAAGAGGTGAAAATGTATAAAACAATACGGAGAGGTATAGGTACATTCGATACCTATGTGGAGTTGATACTACGTGTATGAAAGCTTGATGGATTTGTATATAATGATAAATGGAAATGGATATAGAATTGACTGATGATATGAGACTATTAAGTGTTTATTAATTGATTATTTGAATATTAGTGAACTATCGAGTTTACTTGGAAGTCTTGTAGTATATGATATGCACTGGTACCACTATGTTCTATTTATTGGTTATGTCTATGGTATGTCTGTTTGATTAGCATGAGATTAGTTTATTGGCATGTATTTCCATGTAGTTGTTGAATATATGTTGACAATGATATATGTGATGTATAATGTCCGAAGTGTTGGCTTGTTTGAATGGTTGTATGGATGCTCTTTTGATAGTTATATGTTGTGGTTGATCGGTAATGCCTCGTAACCCTATTTCAGCGGCCGATGCAAGTTAGAGGTGTTACACATATGACCTGCATAACACTCACTCAATCCATTACAAACATGCCATGATTCAACCATGATCTTTTAACCATCTTTCCTATTATAATTAACAAATAAGTATGCAATTAGGTACCATTATCCTAATACTAACCAATATGCCATTTGGAACCATCATAACCAAATTCAAAACATAAACTCAATTATACATACTAGCATGTATCATCATAGTACAATTTACCTTTGTACATAATCAAAACTTACCATGTCATTGAAACAACTTAATTTAATGAATGTGTAACACCCCAAACCTGGCCCGGACATTATGGCTGAATCTGGCACGTCACGTTGAAGTGTTTATTGAAAACCTTGTTTTCATTGAAAACCCTTCCTTAAAATGAGAAAACTTATAAAAACTCCTTTCAATCGCAAAAGCTTGTTTAAAACATATGATTTATGAAAACCTATCATTTTAATAAAATTTAGTTGCGGAAACGTAGAAAACAAAATATGATTTAGGGAACCCATGTTCAGCTTCTCATAATTACAACGTATAAAAATAATAATCCACATAATAACAAAAGGGAAGGCCTTATTACATTCCAGTCTGAAATTACTTAATAAACTAGAAACTGTACGGTTTTTTCAAAAGAAAACAAGTGCAAGTCACCTTGCTAGCTGGCCACCTTAGAGTCCCTCCATCTGTCGAACCTCCTACTGAGCATCAGCTGACAAAAATAAAAGAGGGGGTGAGTTTATGAAAACTCAGTGTATACAACCCTCGACAAGTAATAAGCATTCATCAATCACCATAAAATCATACATGCAATGCAATGCAATCCCACCCCAATATTCCAACCGCTACACACCAACTCTGTCCCCCGATACACATCATGTGCGGATATAAATATCGACCCACCCAACCAATACACATCAATGTGCGGAACTAGCTTTATAGCAGCAAGCTACTCATATACTTCCTCCATTCCATCATTCCCAACCCATATGCAACCTAAACAGAATATCATATGAATGCGGCAAAGATACATGTAGCATTCGTAAATCTTACCTTCAACACATAGGGGTATTTTAGTCATTTCCACCCTTACGGGCGTTTCAGTAATTTCTCTTGTTATGGGTTTGTTACTTACCTTGGCCCGTTAACAAGTCCCCGTTGGCTAAAGTGAACAGATACTATGCACCAGGTAGGATTCCAGAGGAGGAGGTGAGTCATTAAGACCGCTTAAGTACCAAGCTCTCCTAGATCCAATCCTAGACATGCATATACCCATTACCACACCTTAACCTTATGACTCGTCCACGGTCGCAATTATTTAATTAAGTTTTATGTCAATTAAATAGTTATCAGATACTAGGCCCAAAACCCCTTACAGAACCCGAACAAGTCTACATACATGCACATGGCCCACTAAGCCCAATCTCATTCATATGGCCCATTGGCCCAAATCACATTCGTATGGCCCATTAGGCCCAAATCACATTCATATGGCCCATTAGGCCCAAATCACATTCAGATTCATGCTTTCATATAATTTCCATACCTAACATCAAGTTGCCAATTTTGCCTATTATGGCCCAATAGCCTATCGGCCTACTTAGCCATCCTGGCCCGGTTCACCAAACACGGCCCAAGTTCATGGAATTGCCCATGGGGCCTTAAATAACTATCGGTTTCCCCCTTACAAGTGTTCGCGCACTCGTAAGACTACTGTAGTGCTTTTCGCATTTCAAGATTTACCGATCTACTTGTGTGTGTGCAGTGTATGTACACACCTGGTAATAAAGCGTGTTGCGATCCCCCTTACCGTGAACCTACAATCGATATCACTCAATGATTACCATATATACTTATCAAATACTTTACCCAAAGCCGAAGTCTCACCTTAACCTTACCTGAATTGCCAAGTCTTAATAGCTTTTCCTTGATCACTAATCACGAGTACTTCCCAGATCTGCATTAACCTTTATCGTTAAAAACATATTAGGTGACTTGTATCCATCATATGTCACCCTTTAGTACTAAAGCCTATTCAGCCAACCTTTACTGAAGTAAAGAACACTTACCAATATCTCACACCTAAGGAGCAAATCGCAGGGATCCAAAAGACTGGGATTCGATACTAATCCTACCAAAACCGATTAGAAGAAGTGAGGGACAAAGTGATATATACTAGCAAAACCGATTGAGAGAGCAAAACACTTACACTGGAATTGACCGAGAGGAAAGGGTAATGGTAGCACAGAGGATATTCGGCTCTTGAAACTTGTATGGTAAAAGAGGTTATTCGGCACAAAGAGAAGTAGAAATCGTTTAAGACTAGAGGTGAATCAAAAAGAAAAATTTGAATAGAGAAGAATGGAGAATCGACACAAAGAAAAAGAAGGAAGAACAAGGATTTTTGGCTTTTAGATCTTCGGAGAAAAAGTGTTTTCTGGCAACAAGGTGAGGGAGAATTTAGCATTAGCCTGGAAACCTCATATTCGGCATCTATATATAGCCTCTAGCCGAATTTCCTATCCCCTATCCCCAATTCGGCTCCACCTCTTTACACTCCTCATCTTCTAATTTTTCTCCCTAATAACCCCTTAATCCCACCTCAAATTTCTTCTCTTATCACTCCCTACAGAGTTCATATCTAACGCCACCACTGTCTATCCCTTAAGCAAAAATAAATCCTTCTTTTGAGCAAGGAGGGATTCAAACCCCAAACCCCCTTGCCCTACATGTGACGCCACTTGCCACTCCACCACAAGGCTTTCTTGTGTCCAATTCATCCTTCATTTATTTAAAAACCAACCTACTTGCCAACAAGGTTCCTTTATTATTAACCCATAATTTCCTTCACCCCTAAGTTCGATCTCAAACCTTAACTAAGACCTACTATCACATAATTAACACTTGACTAGGAATGTTAAGCACAATTTTTATCGAAACCGAAAAATAATGAAAGTTCGAGATTTCAGGATTTTTGAGGCGTTACAGAATGCATATATCACAACTATCAACTAACACATATACTATACATTTCACCCAAGATTACCATTTCCCAACCATTTCATGATCCAAAATCTATCATACCATCACCACACATACTATCATCATTTACCCTATATACATACCATACTAATCACTAAATTCAACCTTATGCATGACAACCATATAAAAAATTACAACTTCAACTTATAACTTTAAACCATCAATCCAAAATAGCCTATGTACATAACATATTACCATTTAAAACAAAAACCACAATCCAGAACCAAAGTACCATCATTCAAGATTGACCAAAAATGAATTGCTTATATACATGCCACAAAACTGAGTTTTAAATGATAGAAAGAATACTGAATCAACGATCCTCCTAACACGTTCCGCAAGTTGACCAATCTACAGGTGAAAGGGAAACAAGGGAGTAAGCATTAAAAATTATTAGAAAGTTTATAGGTATTAAATCCAAGTAACTTACCTCAGGTTATAATTATACACTATATGCTACTTAGCTTGGTAAGGTTTGTCTATCATGTCAAATCACATACAAAGAATGTGAGTTCAACATTTATCATACTCTATATATGAACTCAATCATAAAACATTTCAATTTACTTAATTAACATTTCATTATAATTCATAAAACAAACATCTGCTTAATCAATTCACTATCTTAATCATATCATACAATTTATTTACCCATAATACATCACATTTCAAATTTATACCAAACATTAGTTTTCATTCATAGTTTGAATTCTTAATCAAATTCATATTAAATCATATAAACTTCATTTCTCATTTCATATAAATTCATCTTTATACCAAATATATTTATCAATTGCCAATTTAATGTCAATTACTACATCATTTCTTAATACGAATTAGGAATCACATTCCATCTCAATTTCAAATCTCAATGATTCATTGAACATAATCAATCAATTTCCTAACTCATTCCACAAATTCCATTTTCTATTTCACATTCCAATTCCATTCCACATCATTTTTCATTTCAATTATTAGATATTTCATTTTTACCATATATTTCCCCTATTAACAAGACTAGAACTCGGACGAATACACAAATCCAACCAATTTGGAACCAGTGCCTCATCGGATAAATCCAAAGAAAGTACTTGCGCCTAATGCTTATCAAATAGTTTGACACCCAGTGGCTCATCGATATAACTGACCGCCTCCGAACGTACTAATGCCCAGAGTGTGAGTACTACAATAAAATAGAGAACTATAGGCTAGTATTTGCAAGTATATAGGTCAAGTTGTAATATAGTTTTTACAATGAAGTAGGGGAGTACTCCAAGGATCATATCCAAGGGATGCTATTGATAGATCAATTCTAACCTAAACACTAAAAACTCTAATTAATGCTTTAAATATATTATAGTACAAGAACATAGAAAGGGTTTCTTACGGTTTTTATAATTATAAAATAAAATAACATAAAAGAAATAAAATTCAGAAGATAGAAGAGTAGAGTAAATAAATTCTCGATTATGGATGATTAGCTCACTTCGGTAAACCCCATCAACTGTCGTTTTGGGCTCCTCGTCAATCAACTAGTCGCTACCTTAGCAGGATCTTCTAATCATCCACTAACATAACAAGTTAGTAAGAACTATTTATCTTTTGACCTCACAGTCTAGACTGGCTTTGGGTGAAGGTGTTCACGAATGGGCGATACCAATTTTGGGTTAATTCCCACCTTGATGACTTCCCAAGGTTGTCAGGCCTAGGGTTTATTTCACGTTCTTCCTTTACCAAATAGTTGAACCATTGAGTAACCCTATAAAATAGTTAATAAATCATACTTCCACTCACTAATTCCTCATAGAGGGATTAGTTTCTCATGGTTTTGATAGACAATATGAAACCGATATAAAGAGAAAGCATGCTAATTAAATCAACAAGATAATGTATGTAACAGCCCGATTTAGGGCCAAAACGGAATAATGGTTTCGAAACCATGAATCTGAGGTTGAAAAAAATTATTATTTTGATTAAGTTTTAGTGTTTATATTATGATTGCATAATCGTGTGAAAATTTCCTTGCGAAATTTTATCGATTGGGTGTTAAATTTGACGTTTAAGACTAAATTGAAATAGGTGAAAAATGTGTGTGTTCTTGTTCATAAAGTACTTGATTGAAATGGGGTTTTAAGTAGAGGTCCTTAAATGGAAATTAGACCATTATACTTTATATGGACAAAAATTTGGACATGGATGGAATTTTTAGAAAGTTTAGTAGTAAGGGCATTTTGGTCATTTGCATAATAAATGAAATAAAATGGGAAAAATAACACAAAAATGTGTTATCTTCATTTATCTTGGCTGAAACTTGCATGTTCTCCATAGCTAGGGTTTGTTTCAAGCTTTCAAGCTCAATAGTAAGTGCATTCAAGCCCCGTTTTTAATGTTCTTTACATTTTTGAAATCCTCGTAGCTGGGTTTACCTATTTCTACCATTATTTCGAGTTAGGGTTTATGTTTAAAAATTTACCCATGAATGATATGCATGTATTTGATGTTTGATGGTAGAATATGAATGTTTGAGGTTAGGAGAACGATCTTTTCTAAGCGATTTTAGCAAAAACGAGCAAAACGATATAATTGGTAAAAAAACCTAATACTCATAAGTGCATGTTAGAGTGAGAATTTGATGTTGTCATAGAAGAGAAAAATGATCAGCATGTCATAAAACATACGAACAAGGGCTGAAATTAAATTTCCGAGCCTAGGGGAAAAATTGTAATTTTGTAAAAGTTAGGGGGCAAAAATGTAATTTTCCATAATGTGATTCTTGGATTGAAATAAATAGTATGAGTATTAAATGAACTAAATGTGTTGTTATAGATCAAGAAAGGCGTGGAATCGACCTCGAACGGGGGAAGGAAAAGGTTTTGGACTAAATTGCAAAATTTCCATATTTTGCACCGAGGTAAGTTTGTATGTAAATAATACATTAACTTCATTTACATTTTATATTCAGCCTATTATATATATTTTAGCTGATTTGAAGCATAAATCGACTATTGGAAGAATGGAAATAAGTAATAGAGAGAAAAATCCCGGTTGAACATTCGGAAAGATTGAATAATATAGATGGAGCGTAGCTAGGTCACATGTATGGTGCTAAGTGCACATCATGTGTACAAGAGAGCTACGAGATACTATGTAGTAGCTAGGTCACATGTGTGATACGGGATGTATCCCATGTAGACAAGAGAGCTACGGGAGAGATAAATGTAGGTAGGTCGCATGTGTGATTCCAAGTGAAGGACACCATGTAGATAAGAGAGCTATGAGATAAATTGGCTAGGTCACATGGGTGGTACTAAGTGTTCACCATGTGTACAAGAGAGCCGAATTATATGAAATATGATGGTGGGGCTGTATGCTGAAACCATCAAGTATCGAGGATTGATCCGAATTGTTCAACGAGATGGTTTTAAGGTGACATTGTAATCATGGACCTATACTTGCGATGTATGAAATGTGGTGAAAAATGAATTGTGATATGCATGTTAAAATGAGGTTAATACAAAGAAAGTGTGAAAGAGTGAATTAGAAATAATACTGTTTTGGATAGTCATAGTGATGTGAATTTGAAAAATCACCAAAATTAGTAGGAATTTAATTAGAGGCTGAATGAGATATGAAATTAAAGCTTAATGAGTCTATTCCATGTAAAAGAAACAGAGCAAGTAAAGGAACTCTATATTTGAGATATTTATATTTGTGTGTGACTCGCTCAGAATGACTATGTGATCCCCTATTCTAACTTCTAAAAACTAGCAGAAATTGTAAAAAACAAATTAAGAAATATAGTTTATATTTCTAGATTCCTTATTGAGTCTAGTTTTAAATGAAATAGATTTCATGGATATTTGAATTGTGTGCTGGGAGAAATTCAATTCGTACTGAACAGGGGTCAGATCAGTCGAGCTGTATAACAGGGGAAACTTTAACTAATAAACTGTACTAATTGGCTGGACCAAAAATTCTAGAAAAATTTTAGTAAGAAGTAATATGAGTCTAGTTTCAGGAGAATTTTATGGATTTGAATTTTGAGTTTTGTAACTCTATTTATGATTTATTTAGTGAATATGACGCAGGAGAGACAGCTTGACCAAAGTGGAGTAAATAGTAAAATTAAAAAGTAGATACACTTGAGTTATTGTGTAAACGTATTAAATTATTTATTCATTATTTATATACTTGCTTACTAGGCTATAAGCTTACTTTCTTTTCTCTTTTTGTCTTATAGTGTCGTCCAGCTTGCACAGGAGTCAAGGATCGTTGAAGATTTGCCTACACTATCAATACTTTTGGGTATTTGAACTGAACATTTTGAATTATGGCATGTATAGTAGACTTAGTTATTTTGTAACGTGTCATAATTGTCTAGGTTTAAAATATTAATTATAGTATCTGACCGATTATTTTGTACGAAGCCTTTGAAATTGGCTAGTATTGTTAAAGGCATATGTTATAATGATTCATGATCTAATTGCACGCCATATTTTTGTCTCGGTTTTATTAAATAGTATGTACTATGATTTGTTAATACCTCGTACCCTATTCCGGCGATGGATACGGGTAAGGGGTGTTACAATGTAAATGAAATAGCCTAATTTTATTGAGATTAATTGCGAATCCACAAAGTTTAAAGGCTTCCATAATTCAGATATCTTGACATCAACAAGAACATCTAAAAGAAATCTAAAACCTAAGAACAAAAAAAACTAAACTAAATTTTATAAAGAGAATTTAGGCTAAAGGAATGATGTCCATAACATGTGCCAAGGGAGCCAGTTTATAGCTTTTAGGTGGTTGTTGTCCTTAACCCTAGGTTAGCTGACATCCTTGAGTTTAAATTTTGATTATGTAAACCAAAAATGCCCGTACTTTGTGTTTTATTTCCATCGTAGAGTCGATGTCGTGACACACCAGGACCTGTGTCGTGACAGAGGTGACAATATACTCCTCCTTGAGATGCCTTTAGGGGTATGTCGTGACACCCTTAGCTCGTGTTGCAACATCAAAGGAAAACTTGAGCTTTCTCTATTCTATTTCCTATGGTGCGATATCAAGTCATCTGTGTTGCAACATAGCGACCAGTATTCGTTTAGTACGCCTTCTAATGGTCTCCTGCACACCCACAAAATGCATTAGGTCACCCTTAGACCTCATTTGGCCCCTAAGGTTAATAAAAGACTCAATTTGCATATTTTATTGAATGTAAATAAAACTAAGAAAACTTAACTAAAACATATTGAAAATGCTTGTATTCAAGCTCCTTAAATGCGAAAACTAGTTTAATCATCTACACTGAATTTCAGTAGATCGAACTCCCTCACACTTAAGTCATTGCCTATCCTCAAGCAACATAAACAAAATCAAGAAATAAAAGTGACGACCCTTGAGAAAATATCATACAAATATTGACTTCGAAGCATATGGCCTAGGCATTTCATGCTTACTAACAACTTTAACATGATGAGTAATTGACTTACCACTTTTGATCACAAACATCCTTGTAACACTCCTTCTCGTATTCAACACTGGAATAGGATACGAGGCATTATTGAACTTACAAAAGCGAGCAAACATACAGGTCATATATTTTCATCCAAATTAAAACCATTCGCATTCAATCATGAAGTCCCTAATACGAGCCTGCGAGACCCGAAACATGCTTTGGAAGTGGTTCGGGACTAAACCGAATGCAAATTTTTTTTACAAAACTTAGAAAATTTTTGCTATGAACAAGGGTCACACGCTCGTACGGCATGGGACATGCCCATGTGGGCAGGCCGTATGGTCACACACACCCTTGTCCGTAACCCGTGTAACACTCTATTTTGCAATGCATGAACAAATTGATGTCACATGGTCAAGTCACACATCTGTGCGTTAAGCCGTGTGATAAATTATATTTTCATAAAATAGGTGTAGACTTCACACAGTCGAAACACATGCCCGTGTGCTCAATTCTGAGCATTCAGTTTCTCAAAATTAAGGTGCAGGAGACACACGGCCAGAACACATGCCCATGGGGTAGACCGTGTGTCACACATTGCCTAGACACACACCCGTGTGTCTATCGGTGTGGACAAAATAAAGGCTATTTATCGAGCCATTTGTCACCCTCATTTACACCTACACATACACACAAGTTCAATGGCATAATCCATGGTATGTTTAAGCAACCAAAACATCCATAATCAAGGCTAAATCATATCATTCATTACCAACACTTAACATATTTACTATAGCATATTTTACCAAATCAATTCATACCAAACTCACATTCACAAGTGTCAAATTCATCTCGTAATAAATTTACTCTTATTCTCATCGTTGACATACCCATGAACCACTCGAAATAATAATGTCGGATACTTGGGCATCTTGCACACTAAGTGCCACATATGTAGCCAATGCTACCTGAATCTCATATCGCATAATTGCTCGTTCTCGAGCTAATTAACAGGCTTGCTCATACAAGTTGTCAGTCTAGACGTAGCTACTCAGTGCTACTCACACAAACTGTCAAGTAACCGCAGCATATGCCGGTATACTCAGCCACCAGTAGGACGTACGAGACCAGCACTTGGAGCACAAAATCACATAACACATGGTAACCCTAGTGACATGTCACTTGTATCTTAATCTATTCCTAAGGTTCAAACGGAATTTCTTACTTATCGATCCATCGTCAAACTTCTTCGTAGAGTTAAACTCGTCCATACAATCAATCATACAGTTCATGCAGTATTAAATCATTTAAATACAATTATATTATAGCTTATTTAACATAAAAACTTACCTCGGTTACAAAAATGACTATTAGTTCGATTTAGTCCACAACCTTGTTCTTTCCCCAATCTAAACTTGAACTTCATTTTTCTTTATCTATAATATCAAATTTAACTTATTTAATCATCACATTATTCAATTAAGCCCAAAAAACACTATGGAAAAAATTACATTTTTGCCCCTAGCCTTTTGACATTTTTACAATTTAATCCCTAGGCTTGTAAAATGAATTTCTTACAATTTTCTCACAACCCAAGCCTAGCCAAACCTTTTTCATGCTCATGATACCCATATTTTTCATTTATTCACATTTTTCTACTCATTTTATAGACTTTTACAAATAAGTCCCTATTTGTCATTTTTACCGAAAATCACTTTACAAAGATCGTTTAACAAACAACAAACATGCATTTTCTACCATCAAACATCAAAATACATACATGTTCAACATGGGTAAAATTTTAAACTTCACCTTTCTTTCAAATTTGTCCTTGAAATAGCTAAATCAAGTTACACCGATCTTAAAAATATAAAAATCGTTAAAAACGGGACAAGAACGGACTTACAATCGAGCTTGAAAGTGACCAAAACCCTAGCTATGTCTTCTCCTTGTGAAATTCGGCCATAGGGGACTAATTTGAAGAAGATGACATCTTTTATTTGTTAAATTTTGTCTTTATTTACCAAATGACTAAAATGCCCTTAATGAAAAACTTCAAAATTTCACCTAACCATGTCCATTTTTGTCCACCCTAGAGTATAATGGTCTAATTACCACTTAAGGACCTCTAATTTAAGAATTCATAGCAATTAGACACTTTTAACATAGAGAACTTAAGTTTTGCAGCTACTGCAATTTTGTCCTTTTAGTCAAATTGGACACTCAATCGATAAAATTTCTTAACGAAATTTTCACACAATCATTCAATCATACTGTAGACCTTAAAATAATAACAAAATAAATATTTCTACTTTGAATTTGTGGTCCCGAAACCACTATTTTGATTTGACCCAAAAACAGGATGTTACAATCTTAGTTCAGTATGTTACAAAATATACAAGTATTAAGGGTCTCACCTTTAGGGATCCATCAATAATTTATATAATTACTTTGATTATCTGAGCATAATACAGATAGTCATTTATGTGTATGTTTAGTATGATGTCCATTCATGTATAAGGATATTTAGGTCACATAGAACTTTTTAGCTTATAACAAAATAAGGCTTAGGACAAGTATGGAATTCAAAGATAGTAAGCATCAAGAGGGTTACAAAAAAAAAATTAGTTTGACACATCGTATTAATCCTTATTCTTCCCCCTTAGTGACCCTTACCCACTCACCACCTTATTTCTCCTTCTCTCACCTTCCTTGTGTAACACCCCGAACCCGAAACCGACACCGGAGTCGAACACGAGGTGTTAACTGACTTTAACCCCTTACAAAATTTATTTTCCAGACACTGCCCAATCTGTGTACTAGTCGTTTTAAAAATCATATCTTGAGTTTCGTAACTCAAAAATCAGTTTCGTAATTTTTCCCAGAAACTAGACTCATGTGCCCATCTATGTATTTTTTTCTAGAATTTTTGGTTGGGCCAATTAGTACAGTTTATTAGTCAAAGTCTCCCATGTTGCAGGGATCGACTACACTGACCTTTGCCCATTACGACTTGGATATCTCCCTACACGGGGCTTCAATACTGATGCCGTTTGTTTCTATGAAAACTAGACTCAGAGAGGAATCTGTACATATATGGTACGATCCCTAATTATCTCTGGTTAATTTGTAATGAATTTCCAAAGTCGGAGCAGGGAATCCAGAAACCGTTCTGGCCCTGTCCCACTATAATCTGATTATCTCTTAATATACTGCTCATATGATCTTTTCGTTACTTCCTCATGAAAGCAGACTCATCGAGCTTCGATTACATAATTTATTCATCAATTAATTCCATTCCTACTATTTTTAGTGATTTTTCAATCTCATGACACTGCTGCTGCCAGCATCTGTTACGAAAGTAACTAGGTCCATCTCATGCCTACCCTTGATCCAACTCAATCGAACATTCGTGCCATTTTCGCATGGCTTAAAGTTTACATGCCAAAATTCAAACACAACGTAATAGCTTATACATGCCAAAATGTTCTTCTAAGCCAACTAAGAAGAAAATACCAAAACTTGCTATCCGGTGTGATGACTTCGATGACGGCCTGACCCCGCAAAAATAGATGAGTCCAAGCAACCTATAATGGGTGACAAGGAAACACCGAGTGAGTTTATAACTCAGTAAGTCAAAAGCAATGCACTACCATCCATCAATAACATTATCACAAGAGGAAACAAAATGGAACGAGACAATTTACTCCATCCATACCGAACCATACCATAGTTCCTCCAACCTATCGATTCAATTTCATACCAATTTATGCATTCACAATCCACATACTCATCAATAGGATATTCGAGGCATTTTCATAAATCATTTTATTTTCGTTACAAACATACAACTAAACGGCCTTTCACCCATTCTACGATAAATTTTATGTACGTGACTTCAAGTATATTTGTCACATAGGTTCAACTTACCGAGCTCAACACCAAGTATAAGCATAGCACCTATTAGCCATGTACTCAAGACACTTACCCGATCCGCTGTCCGTGATCGACTCAATAGTGTCGCACACATAGTGTCCATAATGATTCACGAATGTATATTGAGCCCGCACACTCAGTGCTATATAATCAACTCGCACACTTAGTGCTACGTAATCAAATCGCACACTTAGTGCTACATAGTCAAACTCGCACACTTAGTGCCGCATGGTCAATTCGCACACTTAGTGCATCATATTCATTTCGCACACTTAGTGCAACATAGTCATATCGCACACTTAGTGCTATACAATTTAATCCCGCGCACTTAGCGCCAATCTGATGGTCATAAATGGTTATCCCGCACGTTTAGTGCCGAGATCAACAACTCAGTACATCTTACCTCTTTTCTTTTCATTCAACAATTTCATCATCATATACGTACATGCATATATATATATGTATATTTATTCATTCCATTCAGCATCAATACATAAACATTATGACCATTTGAAATAACACCAACTACATGCTTAATGACTTACCTCGTGTTGGGTAAGACGGTTCCAACTCGGCTACTCGATAACCTTTTCTTTGCCTTTGCTCGATTCACCTCCTTTAACTCCTTGAGCTAAATCAATAATTTAACTAGTTTAACCACCTTGCTAAATATTTACAATCCAATTTCACATGTATATGTATGTTAGTATATTCGGCTAATAACCTCATGCAACTACCAAAGCCGAATCAACTAAATATACTTATGAATATATATATATCATCATCGAAATCACCTAAGCTTAGACATCAATTTTTAATTCCAAGCAAGTTGCCGAATGCAACCTTACTAAATTTTCATGGATTCAAGTCATGGATTCAATATACCATTACCATGGAATCAACAACCAAAAATTCATAGACAATTTAGGAAAATCACATTACAAATCTCAAATTCAAACAAAGACCATGGCCGAAATGCACATATAACCACATAACAAAAATATTGAACCTTTGGTTGCCTAACTAGCTTAACATCCATCAAATTTTAAATCAAGAAACTCACCTCATCTATAATCAACCCTCAATACCCTAAAGCATCAAAAACGACATCAAAGAAATACAACCATCCATGGCCGAATGTCATCTTCTTAACTTTACAAAAAAAAACATTTGCCATGAGCTAGCTTCTATACTTGATGGCCACTCCAAATATACAAAGATTTTCAATGATAGAGCATTAACATACCTTAATCCACTTAAAGGACCACCTTGGCCGAATCTTGCTTCCTCTTCTTCCTCTAGTTAGAACAATTGCAAAAGAAAGAGAACATGAACACTCCTTCTTCCCTCCTTATTAAGCATTCAAACTCCCTCATTTTCATGCCACAACATCAAACACTCCTCCTAGGCACAAGCAATGGCCGAATTCTTTCCAAGTTTTTTTTTTCCCTTCTTTTTCTTGGTTTTTCGGCTAGGAGATGGCAAGTATGACACCCATTTTTTTTGTTCCCTTTCCTATTATTATCCCCATCATTTGTTCACCAAAAGAAAACATATTAAATTAGAATGAGTGGAGCATCATCACTCCTTGGCCGGCCACCATGAATTTTATGGGCAATTTGACATGCAAAGCCATGCTTCCTCACCCTATTATTAATTAATCCTTATAATTCATCTATCATCTTTTCTAACTTCGTCAACTAGGTCCTTTTTGAATTAATTCACAATCCTAATGCTAATATTAAGCATTTAATTTCTCATATATTCACTGTCACACAACAATTTATGCAATTAAAACACGAAAATAAATTTTTGGCTCGGTAATGTGGTCTCGAAACCACATTTCGACCAGGGTCTAATTTGGGTTGTCACACCTTGTCTCTCCATATATAAGAAGTCATAGCATGACTAGCAACTACGATAGCTTTATGATTTTTTGTGCACTATTGAATGAGTTTTTCTTTCTTTTTGACTTTGTGACTTTTCTCTTTTTCAATATATCTCATCATGAATTCTTTTTTGCTGGTTTAAGACTTTTTCTACTCGTACTAATTTTCTTTTTGGATTTGTCTTTTCATTCGCACCTTAGGCTCACTTATAGTTCCTATATCACATCAATCTTTCTTATTTCACTTTATTTTTACAAACTTTGCTGTGATGTATCTACTTAACCCTCAATACGTATGGGCAAACATTTATAATCATGCAGTGTAGGACCAAAGAAAAAAGGCAAATACAAATTAACATTTTTAGGCTCGAGGTTCGTAATAAGGTTCATCAATAAATGTCAATAGGCTCACAAAATCAGTAGTAAAGGTGAATATTATATGTTGGATTTTTGGCTCGAGATGTGTTCCAAACAATGCCTTAGGTCATCCATAAATATCTCAACATGCACAAAATTCTGTCAACCAAACATACTCAAATTCAACCATTTATCATTCATACTAGCATGTCATTTTCCTTGTATTTTCTATATCACTTAGTACAGTTGATTACTTAATGCCTATTTATAGTGTAACATATAGAACTTCAGTAGTCTAATAACAAAAAATTTAAAATATCTTGTCATGATGCCAAATTTTTTTTGTAAACACAAGCAACCTATGTACGTGCTCCTAACTAATCACTTGTATTCCTACAAGCTCAAACACACCAAAATACAAGAAAAATCAAAGAAAAATTTAAAAACATATTTCCTATGTTACCCCTCACACTTTAGTTGGCACATTGTCCTCAATGTGTAGCCCTTAAATAGATAAGAAAAGAACTTACCCTATTGATCGTGGTCGCTCCAGCTCCCATTGGTGGGTGCTTCCTCCTTTGGTCATATAAAGTTCTAATTTTTTGTGTCTCCTTTGTGTTGGGTTTCTACATAGAAAACCTAAACAAAACATAACTAAAAATCTACTTTTAATCCTACTATTACAATGTCTGAATCAAAATTATCAAAAATACAAGTCTTTGAAAACAAAAACAAAAATGTTCAGTCCTCCTCATCATCATCCCACTATGGTGCCCGCCTCATTTCCATCAGGGTTTTTCCCTTTCCTTTAACATGTGTTTGGTAAGAGCTCCCACCCATTGAAGGTCCATGACGAGTTGGGCTTCCTACGATAAGCCCTTTTGGTGTAGAAAATTGCGGCTGAAATGCCGCTTGATATTCATTCCCTATTCTAGGGTACTCCTGAGTAGCATCTTCCTCCTTAAGATTAGTCTACTCATTCTGGTGAGTCAGATTGCCTAGACATGTCTAGGGGATAGTTTGACTGCATAACCCATTCATTTTTGCAAATTCTTGGAGTAACAGGCCTGTTTCCTGCATCCACAGAATCATCCCATCAAGCTTCTCCTCTATTCTCCCATTGGTTCCTCTTAAAATCATTGTCTTGTCTTTTTGCTTAAGTGACACTCGGACATCCATTTTTTCCTTCCTCCTTTGATTTCAATTCATGATTTGTTTCCTTTGAAGCTCAACATTTTAGGTGTATAGCGAGTCTACAATTATGCTTTTTGTTGGTTTCATGAATTACTCATTTTCATTCATTGGAACTCCTACCCGTCAACACAATTCGGTCACCAAGTGTGGAAAGAAGATTCCAACTTTTTGGCTATGCGTGCACAACCTTATCTCTTAGTAAATCCATTTCCCTACACAAACCTACTTGCGTTGCAAAATGCCATATAACAAAATAGTTCCAAAAGTATTCACAATAGAAACATTTAGAGTGGGCACAATTCTAGTGCAAACAAATTGCATCCACATTTTCACAATGGGGAACATTATTGCTTGATTGAAATTAGTGGGAAACTTTGTATTGGGCCTATAGTTCCATGTACCTCTACCTTGAGTCAAGTACTGGATAACATCTTCCATGTCTATATTCTCAAATTTATCTACACTGGTGCTACTAAGAAATCCTTTTGTAACACCCCTAACACGTATCCATCGCCAGACTAGGGTTAAGAGGCATTACTGGACATATTAGAATAATTCGCATTCATTTCATAATTAACATAACATCAAAGTCACACCAACGAGACCTTAAACATGCTTTAAAAAGGGGTCGGGACTAAACCAAGATCATACAAAATTTTTCGAAACTTAAACATATGCCTTCCACGGCATTAGACATGCCCGTGTGTCTAGGCCGTGGAAAAACAAGGCATGCATACTGACTTGTCCACACGGCCATAAGACATGCTCGTGTGCCAAGCCGTGTGAAAATTAGGGAGGCTACTTGTGACAGCCCTAAAATGACCCTAGTCGGAAAGCGGTTTCGGGACCGCTAAACCGAGTCACCAAATTATTTGAATATGATATTTATTGTCTAAAATATGTGAATATGAATGTGTGAAAGTTTTGAGCTTCGATTTAGTCGATTGCATGTGAAGTTAATTAATAGGACTTATGTGTGGCACTTTTAAAAGGTGATAGGTTAATCTATAAGGACCTATTAGTGCATGTTATGAAAATAATGGGCTTGCATGTCAAATTTCCACCTATGACAAGTAGTGGCCGGCCATGCTATGGGTTAAAGCCTATTATAAACATTTTTGTGTTAGTGATTTATGTTAGAAATAATAAAATAAAAGGTTAGTAATAAAGTAATAAAAAGGGAGGGGTGATGAAAACAAAGTTGTCTCATCCTTGCTCCCCCTATTGCCGTGACTTGAGGAAGGAAGAAGAAGAGGATTTTCTTGCTTCATGATGGGTTGGTTGATGTTTAGGAAGAGGTATGTTAATGCTCTTTCATTGAAAGTCTTTGTATATTTGGAGTGGTCATCAAGTATAGAAGCTAACTCATGGCAAATGTTTTTGTAAATTTATGAAGATGACATTCGGTCATGGATGTTTGTATTTCTTTGATGTTGTTTTTGATGCTTAGGTGTATTGAGGGTTGATTATAGATGAGTTGAGCTTGGTAAAATTGAATATTTGTGGCTTAATTGCTTAATGACAATTGGCTATGTTGAAATGCCAAATTAGTGCTAAATTGTAAGTATTTAATTGAGTGTTCGAATATGAATTTAAGAAGAATGATACATTCGACTATGCTTTGATGTGCTTGGATTATTGTTCATTGAGTAAGTGATTGAGGAATGATTAGAAGAATTTGAATGCTAAACTAGTTGATTTGTTTATAATGTCCGATTATGATCAATTATAGAGATGTGAATAAAAATTTGTTTGGTGATATATATATATGTATTCGGCAATGGGATAAAATGTGTATCAAGGTAAGTTTCATGGTGATTATGCTTGTGATGTTGGGTTAATATTCGGCATTGAGTAATGTTGGGGTAAGGTGATTAATCGGCTATGAAATTAGCTAAATTAAATAAGCATAAAATCGAGTCATGGTATGTTTTATCGAATATGATACATATTGAAATCTATTGTTTTAGATATAGATTAAATGATATGTGATTACCCAATGTGATAGTTAAGTGAATAATATTGGTTAAGTACTTAAGCAAATCTATTGTTTTACTTAAGCTTAAGAGCAAAGAGGATCAAAGTCGGATGGGGGAAAAGAGAAAGTAAACAAATAGCCGTGGATATCTAGTCGTCAACCACTTCCGAGGTAAGTTTTAAGTGATTAAACGTTGAGTAAATTCAATCATAATAGGACATAATGAGTTGATTTAATAAGATATGATGTGGCCATGATATGTCTTAAACTCAAATGGTAAGTTCATATGTGTTTGGACTTGGAAAGTTAAGAGCAAATTGTAATAATTTGCTTTGGACAGCAGCAGTAACGTGATTTTAGAAAATCACTATAAATTGTTGGTGTGGAGTTATAGGCTGAATAAAATATGTAATCAAGCCTTAATTAGTCTAGTTTCTTATAAAAGAGACCTTGTGAGCAAACAAATTTCCTATAAAGAGATATTTAAAGTTGTGTGAGACGGTGTCAGAATGACTCCGAAATCCCCTGTTCTGTTTTTAGAAAATCATTATAAATTGTACAAAAATGGTTATAAGATAAAATTTATATGCTTAGACTCCTTAATGAGTCTAGTTTCAAATGAAATCAAATAAAACACATTTTGAATTCTGTAAAATGAGAAATTTGATTCGAAGTGAAGAGTGGTCAGATTAGTCAAACAGTGAAACAGGGGAAACTTTAAGAAAAATCTGGTATTGATTGGCCGAACCTAAAATTCTGAAAATTTTATGGATGGAAGATATACGAGTCTATATTCAGGGAAAATTAACGGCAAGTGATTTGGAGTTTTGTAGCTCCAGTTATAAATAATTTAGTGACTACTGCTCAGGAAAACAGCTCGTAGTGAATATGTGATTTTGTTGTAAACATGGATAAAACTTGTTTTAGTTACTCATAAGCTATTGATTAAACCCATACGTGAATTCTAAATCATGATATTGTAAAACGATACATGAGTGTTAGATGGATCTTTGATATTAAAATTTGTGAAATTGTAAGTTTATGAGTATTCGAATATGAAATGATAGTATGGCGTGAAATTGAATTATTCATTGGGAAATGATTAATGTAGATTCGGCCAAGACAAAGTGTATACATGATAATATATGTGATATGTGAAGTATATTTGGATAATTGTGATGTGAATGTATATATATGTGATAAGGCCTAATGGCCGGTGTGATGAATGTGAAAGTGTATATATGTGATAAGGCCGAATGGCCGATGTGATGAATGTGAAAGTGTATATATATGTGATAAGGCCTAATGGCCGATGTGATGAATGTGAAAGTGTATATATGCGAGAGTATTATCCTGATTAATGTTCGTAGGCTTCGTGCTCGTACTATATCCGAGCTTTAAAGACCCGACGGCTAAATGCTAGGATTCAAGTAAGACTTTGATATTGAGTATCTGCATTAAGTTACCATCAGATAAGTATTATGTATTCAAGATGTTCAGGTACGTATTACTTACTCATCGGTGGAGTGATTTCGAGGTGAATTATCAGTATCAAAGAGGTAGGTAAATGTGATTAATATTATAACTCCAAATGTGAGAATGTGCTTTGGAAATATTTGACCATCTAGGTCATTATTATTCGAAAGTATATATGTGGCAGCCAAGTGTTGCGTTTAATGATATTATAGATCGAGATGAAGCTCTAGACTAACTTCATCGAACAGTTGAAATGAATGACCAATAATAGTGATTGAGAACACTTTGTCTTGCTTAAAACTTACTAAGCATTAAATGCTTACTCCGTTCTTTGAATCTCTGTTTTATAGATTGTGGTTCGTCAGCTATCGGACTCGGGATTATTGAAGTCGAAGTCGCCCACACTATCAAAGCCCTTTTGGTACACTTTTGGTTGAACTCTGAAAATGGCATGTATAGGACTACCCTTTTGTAGTGGGTCATGGACCCTTTGGATTTGTATAATTTTGGATAGCCATGTGAAAATGGCTTATATATGTTTGAGCATAATGTTATAATCATTTAGTATGGATATGGTTATTGAGAGGTGTGGATGTGCTTAACAAGGATTGGCCATGGGAATGGTCAATCACTATCATAATTTGTGCTATTTATGCTAAAAGGGCTAGTTGAATCATGGAAACTATTAATAGGTAAAGTCTACCTTAAAGGCAGATGCTAACAGCAGCAGTGATGTAGATTTGGAAAATCACTAAAAATAGTAGGAATAGAATTAAATAGTGAATAAATTATTTAAATGAACCTTGATGAATCCACTTTCATATGGAAGAAACGAAATGGTCATATGAGTGGTATGTTAAGAGATAATTAGGTTTTCGTGAGACAGGGCCAGAACGGTTTCTGGATTCCCTATTCCGACTTTGGAAATTCATTATAAATTAACCTGAGATAATTATGAGTCATGCCATATATGTATAGATTCCTCTCTGAGTCTAGTTTCTATATAAACAAATGGTATCAGTATTGAAGCCCTGTACAGGGAGATATCTGAATTGTAATGCATGAAGGTCAGTGTAGTCGTACCCTGTAACAGGGGAGACTTTAACTAATAAACTGTACTAATTGGCCCGACCAAAAATTCTAGAAAAAAATATGTAGATGGACATAGGAGTCTAGTTTCAGGGAAAAATCACGAAACTGATTTTCGAGTTGTGAAACTCAAGATATGATTTTTAAGGTTATAGTGACACAGTTAGCCAGCTGTCTGGAAAAATTTAAAATGGACTGCGATAGTAAGCGAATTTAGTCTGTGAACCCCTTGTGTCCGACTCCGGCAACGGTCTCGGGTACGGGGTGTTACACTACTGACTTGGGTCACACGGCCAGTCACACGCCTGTGTGTCTAGCAGTGCTCCAAACTGACTTGGTCACATGGCCTAGCACACACCCGTGTGTGCGACCGTGTCGTCTACCTAGGCTCATTTTCGAAATGGCCATTGAGCAAAACGGATGAGACACACTCCCATGTCCCTTCTTGTGTGGGCAAAAATAGGCCATTTACAAGGCCATAATGCCACCCCTTTAGTGTCCTCCCTACAAGATCAAAACCAAGCATTTTATACCAAATTTTCATCTAATTCTCAACCAAAACATTCACATTTCATGCCATAACATTATCAATCAATTTCATGCTTTTAACCAATTCAAACATACCAAAATCACATAACAAACTCATTCATTCTAACGTATCCTATCATACCATTTCCATAATCAAACCACAATATCAACTTATCAAATTGACCAATTCTCTTTGGCCATCCATGAGCACATCACATAAGTATAATTTGCATCACATATCATATACCAAAATCAAACCAGAAGTTTCAACCATAATCAAGCCATATCACATGGCTAAATATACACTTCATAAAACATTTTCACAAACTTCTAGCCTATACATGCCATACTTCAATATTTACACTTTCAAAATGTACCAAAATAGAGTTTGATAGTGTGGTGATGATCCTTGACGATCCTCAAGCTCCCGATAGTTTCGATATCTATAAAACAATTGAAAACACACACAAAGTAAGCTTTCAAAAGCTTAGTAAGCCATATCCAAATAAATTTATCACAAATCACAACTATAAACCAATTCATTTGTATAAATCATGGCATAACTAAATATCAAGTTCATATTTCTCATTTAGCTCAAATAATCATAACCATTTGCTTATAAGTACATCACATTTCCACATAATACAAACATATTTCATATGTTCACACATATATACTTTCGCTTACATTTCATTCTCAATCTTAATATATTTTTCAAATGTACCTGAATCAGATACATGTTCACATAATCATTAATTTTCTCAGAATGCCAGTTGAACCTTTTGGAATTAATAAGGATACTCGGATAGCTTGGAAAACTTGTACAATGCCAAGGTCCCAGATGTGGTCTTACATGTAATCAAATATTGATGCCACTGTCCCGGATAGGGTCTTACACGAAATCAAATACGATGTCGATGTCCTAGACATGGTCTTACAAGTAAATCATAAGTCGATGCCAACGTCCCAGATGCGGTCTTACACAATAACGCAGATCGGTTCCTATGTCATGACATATGTATCCTAACTATTCCTATGGTTCGTACGGGGCTTTTTGGACGTCAAAACTTTGTCAATACTTTCTCGGATATCTCATGCTCAACTCATATAATCATTTATCATTGTTCAATAACATATAAATATTAATAATTCAATTCAAAACACATTTATTTGTATATCGACTTACCTCGTACGGATTTCAACTAACGAAGTCGACTACTCAATGACTTTCGACTTCCCCGGATCTAATTCCGTTTTCTTTTGTTCTTGATCTATATAAATTCAAATTTTACTTATTCAATCATACATTCATTCAAACCAATCCACATATACATATTTAGGGCATTTTACAAATTAGCCCTTACATTTTAACATTTTGACATTTTAGTCCCTAATTAATAAAATCACAAAATACACCAAATTTCCATACACACTTGCTTAGCCAAATATACATGGTATTCATATAAGTCCATATGTTTCATTTATTTCATATTTTAGTCCCTTAAAATATCATTTTTACAATTTAGCCCAAATTACTCAAATTCATCAAAAATTCAAAGACAAAACATATTAACCCAACATAAATCTTTCATTTACTATCATCAGACTTCATAAAACTCATAATTTCATCAATGGCTCAACTCAAAATCATCAAAAAATCAGAAATTGAAACATGGGCTTGATAGAATACAGAGCAACAATCACAAAAATGTAGAAATTATCAAAAACCAAACAAAACACATACCTAAATCAAAGAATTCGATGGCCGAACCCTAGCTCGTATTTTTCTTTCTTTTTTCTTTGGGTTTTTCAGCAAGGATGAGCATAAAATGAACTAATTTCATGTTTTGTTCAATTTAATTAACATAATAAGCCATTTACTAAATTAGCCTTATTATTTTCATTATAATTCCACTAACTAATGTCCATCCATGTCATTTCATGAATTCAGTGGTCCATTTACAACATAAGGACCTCACATTTAAGAAGATATAACAAATAGGCACTTTAACAAACAACAGGCAACGTTTACATTTTACGCGATTAGGTCCTTTTATCAAATTAAGCACACAAATGATAAAATTTTCATACGAAACTTTCACATATGCTAATTCACATATAACAAACACGAAAAATAATATTAAAATATTTTTCTAACTCGAATTTGTAGTCCTGAAACTACTATTCCAACTAGGGTCTAAATCGAGCTGTTACACCTTTGTCATAGAAAGGTGCATCGTAGAACTCACATATCTCCATAGGAGTGATCGCCTCTTCTTCACCCCTCACTGTGACAGTGTCCCAATTTATTGTTTTTTGTATTTCTTGGTCCCTACAAGAAGCATAAAATTCTTGCACTACCGGGACCATTAAAGTTTCCTTGGGAGTGATAGAGAATCATTCCCAACTATTGTACCTAACCAAAGTCCAAATTTCATTGCACAAAATCATTAAAGGTTCGAACCCTCATTCCTAGATTAAAGGTCTACCTTGTAACTCAAGAAATATTTTTTCGTTTCTAGATTCTCAAAATTTTCAGGGTTCAAAGCTACCAGAGTATTTTGTATCATAGTTTGCTTGCTTTTTCTAGGACACATAACAAATCTTCTATAAAAAAAATATGAACAATAATCAATGGAATAGTAAAAGAGAGTTGAGAATACATTAAGCTCAATCTTTTGAATCTGTATGTGCCTCTACTTTGATTGATTTGATGATGTTATGTTACAATGTGGGTTTTAGGAATGAGGGTGATAGATTGAAAACCTAAGTTTTTGATGGAAAAAGGGGGTTGGGGAATTAGAGGTTTTAGATAATTTTAAGAGAGGGTTGGATGTTAAAATTAGGTTAGGTTGTGTTAATATGGTGTTTTATGCCTAAAAGGGGCGTTTTTTAGGTAACCCATCTAGTATTTCTAGGGTTAAAAATTCAGGTTGTGTGAATGGGTTGGGTCGACCTTGCAAAAATTTGCAGCGATGTCGCGATACAGGGGTTCTATGTTGCGACATCCCTAGTAGACTACTCATGTAATGACACCGAGGTTCGATGTTGCGATACACCCTACAGTTTTGAAATTTTGAGAAACTGTCTTCTATGTCATGACACAGTTTAGTAATCTCACAACATCGAGTTGATTTTTGAACATCTTTGTTACCACCCACAATGTTGCGACACAGAATTATTTGTGTCCCGACTCTGACCTTGTTTCTAGAATTTCTGATATTTATAATGCTTTAGGCACTTGTTGAACCTGTCTTTGACCTACTTGTAAAACATTAACAACTTGGTTAGCAGAGTATGCAGTTAGTGATAATCAAATGATGGAAAGATGTTAGGTCTTGCAGTCGGAATCACCTGTCAACTTAGTCAATATCCACTAGGGTGATCCTTGTGATTTGTTTCCATTTGTATTAGTCCAACACCCATCATGCCAGTCTATTCATCTATGGTTGTCTCTTTCTCTGAATTTACCTTTCCAACCTCTTTTAACGATCGACAACTCTTTTCACAAGTCATAACTATTAGTGATTTGCAAAACCACATACCCACAAAACTGCTTTAATTGGTGTTCAGCATTTGTGCTTTGGAAAAAGGTTGAGGATTGCAGTTCATAATTGTTGTCTATGGTTTTTCTGTCCTTGTTATTGATAAAGTGTGACTTTTCAAAAGTACTTTTTAAAGCAATTCACAAAGAGATAGGGGAAAAATATTGTGTTGTGCTACTGAAGTTCTGCTTCTGTGGGCTTTTTAAATTCATCCATTAGCCTGTAGATAATTCCCTTTGATGGTTCTCGTAAGACTTGAAAACTTCGTAACGATCGTATCTCGATGCTTATACACATTGATTGTTTAATTTGATTGAAACCTACCATATGATTGTAAGTTCTATCAATATATATTTTTCCCACACGTTTCAACATCTGGAAAATTCCCGAATCTGTAAACTTCTAAGGTGCTTGATTTAGAACTAATGATGTGAAAATAATGTCAAATTCAGGCTTATCCTTCAGGATTGCTGGGTTCTCTTCTTTTTATTATGTGAATTTTTGAATCAATAGACATCCTTCTATTAACTCAGTCCTAACTATCATTGTTTTTGTTGGTGGGTCTATATTATACTATTCTTGTAGTTCATCTTCATCAATATTACTAGAGATTTCTGGGACGATAAGTTCTGTGTCTATTTGATTCTTTGATTCACTGTCCATTTCCTCCACTAGCACCATATCTTCTATTTCCAAAGTTTCATTTATTTCATCTGAATATTTAGTAGTCTGGGAGTTATCCTTCTTCACAAGTGTCTATGATGATATTCTCCTCTCTATCTCAATTTCAACTTAGCACCTCCTGGAGCCCTTCTGATGGCATATCATTGCGATCATTATCATCTTAGGGAAGAACTGGGGTTTCTCCTCAGAGTTGACTTAATTCAAGCATTAGTAATTGTTGGTTCTCCTGGATCTCCCAATCTTCATATACTCATTCGTAAATATTTTCATCATAATCGAAGTCTTCATTGGACCACATATAATAAAAGTCATCCATGAATTTTTCCTAACTAATTACTTGATTGATGGTGTTTAGGATTCAAAAAAAATGTTAGAAGTGTTTATTAAATGTCGTAACTATAACCTAAAAATTTCCTACTTATTCTTGTAACACCCTATACTTTGCGCAGTCGCTGAGCCCAAATATCAGGATGTCACACCACCGTTACGCATCACACACATTATAAAATGTCACATTAATAGGAAATCGTCCTCTTTATTAGCATTCTTACATATTTTTAAGACAAGTTGTAACACCTCTTACCCGTATTCAAAGCCAGAACAGGGTTCGAGGTGTTACTGGACTTACCACACAAACAATCATACAATTCCGAGCCATAAATTTGCGTCCAAATTAATACCATTTGCAATTAGCCATAAAGTCTCTAATACAAGCTTACGAGGCCTTAAATATGCTTTGGGAATAGTCTGGGACTAAACCTAGAACTTTAGAAATTTTTACAAAACTTAGAAAATTTTCCACTAAATAAAGGTCACAGCCCGTGTGGTTATGGGACACGCCCGTGTCCCGATCCCGTGTAACTCTCTAACTTGTGACTCATGAATAAATTGGGATCACACGGCCAAGTCACATGCCCGTTTGCTAGGCCGTTTAGAAAATTAATTTTCATAAAATAGGTGCAGACTTCACATGGCCAGGGCACACGCCCGTGTTCGAGCCCGTGCAGTTCACATGGCTGAGAACACAGCCATGTCTCTACCCATGTGCTCAATTCTGAGCATTCTGTTTCTTAAAATTAAGGTGCAAGGGACACATGACCAAAACACATTTCCACGGGGCAGGTCGTGTTCACACATGGCCTAGACACAAGCCCGTGTGTCTACCCGTGTGGACACAATAAAGGCTCTTTACCAAGCCATTTGCCACCCTTAGTCACACATTCACATACACCAATTCAATGGCACAAAACATAATATACTCAGGCAACCAAAACACTTACAATTATAACCAACACATGCCAATACAATAGCAACATCTATCATACTCACAACATTTATTATGCCCTAAATCAATCATGCAAATTTCAAATTCTTTATGCCTCAATTTACTACATTCAACACACCTAATTGTGCACAAATTTATCATCTCATCAATATCTCACATTCCCAAACATTTCATTTTCATGCTATGAATCACATTCCATCATTCACCAAGCATACCATGACCATATACTTAGGCTTACAACCATGTTAGCCAAAATAAGCCAATTAACACGGCCAAATATCAAATCATGCCAATTACAAGCCAATACATAGGCTAAATCATAATGACACATATAACAAGATGACCAAGTCCCTATACATGCCATACTTTCAAAATACTAAGATCATCAATACCCAAAAATGAGAGTTTGATAGTGTGATTTGAATCTCCGACGATCTCCGATCCGAGATAGCTTCGCGACACTATAAAACATGGAAAATAAACAAAGAAAGCTATATAGCTTAGTAAGCTCGTATGCAGGAAATAAACAACCTTAGCATGCATATAACATTTAAATATTACAACACAATTAAATGTAAATTTACCATAGTCTCATGATCATAACTCATTCCACCACAAAACTTACCTCATACTCATTGTTTCAAGCCTTTAATAAACATGAGCTTTATGTACATAACTGAACCATCTCGAAATGAATTTTCACATATTCTCATATTTGACATACCTGTGAACCACTCAAAATAATAATGTCGGATACTCAAGATTTTTGCACACTAAGTGTCACATACGTAGCAAAATGTAAAGTCCTCGTAATGCCTCAAACCCTATCCCGGCGTCGAGTATGGGTGAGGGGTGTTACATTTATTGATATCAGGGTTACGGTTTAGTCAGTTCTAGACTACCGTAGAGGATATGAAAGTTTGCTATACATGCCATTATTCGAATGTTGATAGTGTGACGTCTCCTAAATGTTTAAACTATTTTGAATATTGTGAATGTCTTCCAATCAAGCACAAGATGAGTCTGAGGGAGCCGAGAGCATGCTCCAGCTTCTGTAGAGCGAGCTGTATCTAGTAGTAGTAGAAGGCTGATGTAAGAAGGCCGAGAAGAGGCCCGAGCTACCTTCTTTGATATAATGGATGAATGGTTTGGGGATTATCTGAGAAATCACCCCAATATACCAAGACCTCCCTCTCCCCTTAACCAACTTGATGAGGATGTGCCACAAGGTATAGCACCGGTGAGAATTGGTAAAGCCCTGTGGATAAGCTTAAAAAGTATGGGGCTGAAGAATTTAAAGCTAAAGTTTATGATGACGCTGAAAGAGCCGAGTTCTGGCTCAAAAATACTACATGGGTGCTAGATGATTTGTCATGCACACCCAAGGAATGTTTGAAGTGTGCTATCCCTTTTGAAGGACACTGCATACAATTGGTGGAAGACTGTATCCTCAGTAGTGCCGAAAGAAAATATTACTTGGGATTTCTTCCAAGCAGAGTTTAGGAAGAAATATATTAGCCAACGGTTTTTGGACTCGAAGCGAAAATAGTTGCTGGAACTCAAATAAGGGAACAAGACTGTAGCAGAATATGAGAGAGAGTTCGTACGACTAAGTCAGTACGCAACTGAATGGGTCCAAACTGAATCAAAAATGTGTAAACGCTTCGAGGAAGGTCTGAATGAGGATATCAAGTTTTTGATTAGGATCTTGGAAATACGGGAGTTTGCCGCATTGGCCGACCGAGCCAAGAAGGCCAAGGAACTTAATAATGGAAGAAAACAAGCAAAGAGAGAGGCTCGAGTTGCGAGCAAGAGGTCTAGCAGTAAAACACTCTCATTCTCCATGAAGAAAGCCAGGAGCCTGCATGAACGCTCCACTTTGCCAGTGGAATATTCGGGTAGATCGAGAAGCTCTAAACGATGAGGTCAAAAGTATTCCTCCCCGATGAGGACTAGTGTGGGGAGTGTAGATGATCAAAAATCAAAGTGTAAGAGCTGTAACAAATTTCACTTCGGAGAGTGCCGAATGAAGAGCGGCGCGTGTTTTAGATGTGGTTCTCTTGATCACTTTCTCAGAGACTGCCCGGAACGAACCGAAAAAGAAGTGGAAATAGCTCCGAAGTTGAGTGCTCCCATTCTATGAGGTAGACCTCTGAGATACCCTGGGAGTGCTAGTGGCAGTCAAGTCGTGACTAAAGACGCTGCAAAATCAGAGGTTCGAGCCCCAATAATAACGTATGCGATACGTACTCGAGAGGAAGCTGTTGCTCTTGATGTTATTATGGGTACTTTCTCTCTTTTTAATATAAGTGTTGCTGCTTTAATTGACCCAGGGTCGACGCATTCATATATCTGCATGAGATTGGCGTCTAGTATGAACATACCTATTAAATATACGGAAGATATTATTAGAGTGTCGAACCCACTAGGCAGATTAGTTCTAGTTGATAAAGTCTATAAGAATTGTCCTTTGACGATTCAAGGTTGTTGTTTCCCGACTAACCTTATGTTGTTACCATTTGATGAATTTGATGTAATGCTTGGTATGGATTGGTTAGCCCTTCATGATGTAACAGTGAATTGTGGTAGTAAGTATATTAAGTTAAAATGCCCGGATGGTAAGATTCTACGAGTTGAATCAAGAGAATTAGGTTCGTCGCTAGTTGTAATCATGGCAATGGTTGCCCAGAGATATATGAGGAAAGGATATGAAGCCTACCTTGCATTTGTACTGAACACTAAGGAAACAGAGCTGAAAATCGAGTCCGTGCCGATAGTATGTGAGTACCCAGATGTGTTTCTAGAGGAATTACCCAGATTACCTCCTGAAAGGGAGATAAATTTTGGTATTGAATTGGTGCCAGGGACGACTCACATTTCTATTGCCCCGCAACCTACTAAGCTGAAGCAATTAAAAGCACAGTTGCAAGAGCTGACGAATAAAGGACTCGCTAGGCCAAGTTTTTCACCTTGGGGTTCCCCCGTGTTGTTCGTAAAGAAGAAAGATGGTTCGATGAGCTTATGTATCGATTATCGGTAACTAAATAAGGTGACTATCAAGAATAAGTATCCTTTGCCAAGAATCGATGATTTGTTTGACCAGTTGAGAGGAGCCACCATATTCTCCAAGATAGACTTGAGGTCTACCTATTATCAGCTATGAGTTAAAGAATCGGATGTACCCAAGATAGCTTTTAGAATGAGGTATGGCCATTATGAATTTTTTGTCATACCGTTTGGGCTGACAAATGTACCGGTTGTGTTTATGGATCTAATAAATAGGATCTTTCGGCCATATTTGGATAAGTTTGTCGTTATGTTTATTGACGACATTTTGATCTACTCTAAAAATGAGATAGAGCATGCGAAGCACCTAAGAATTGTGTTGCAGACCTTAAGGGAAAAGCAACTGTATGCTAAGTTTAGCAAGAGTGAGTTTTGGCTCCAGTAAGTTGGATTTTTGGGTTATATAGTTTCGGGTGAAGGCATCTGAGTTGATCTAAGTAAGATTCCTGCAATAGTTGAATGGAAATCGCCTAAGAATGTAACCGAGGTTAGAAGCTTTTTGGGCTTAGCCGGTTACTATCAAAGGTTTGTAAAAGGATTTTTCATGATAGCGACTCCGATGACGAAGCTGCTACAGAAAGACGTTAAGTTTGAATGGAGAAAGAAGTGTCAGCAAAGTTTTGAGAAGGAAGCTCCTGTTTTAATGCTACCTGAACCGGAAAAAGAGCTTGTGGTCTACAATGATGCATCCTTAAATGGATTGGGTTGTGTACTTATGCAAGATAGCAAGGTGATAGCCTATGCTTCACGGTAATTGAAGCCTTACGAGAAGAATTATCCAACCCACGACCTAGAGCTTGTCGCTATTGTTTTTGCCTTGAAATTTTGGAGGCATTATTTGTATGGCGAGACTTGTCGTATATTCACAGACCACAAGAGTTTGAAATACTTGATAACTCAGAGAGAATTAAATTTGAGACAGCAGAGATGATTAGAATTAATTAAGGATTATGATCTGATTATCGACTATCACCTGGGAAAGGCGAATGTGGTCGCCAATGCATTGACTAGAAAATCCCTGTATGTTTTGAGAGCCATGGATACTCATTTGACATTGCTTGATGATGGTTCAGTTCTGGCCGAGCTGAAGGCTAGGCCAACATTTCTGTAGGAAATTCATGATGCTCAACTTAATGATGATGACTTGCAAGCAAAGAGTGCTCAATGTGAGTCTAGTGTTGAGTCAGATTTCCGAATTAGTATTGATGGATGTTTAATGTTTAGAGATAGGGTTTGTGTACCCAAAGACAATAAACTTATTCGGAAGATTTTATAAGAAGCACATAACAGTCATTTGTCTATTCACCGGGGAAGTACCAAGATGTACAACGATTTAAAGAAGATGTACTGGTGGAACGGCATGAAAAGAGATGTTTCTGAATTTGTATCGAAATGCTTGGTATGTTAGCAAGTTAAAGCTGAACATCAAGTGCCTTCAGGTTTGTTACAGCCTGTAATGGTCCTCGAATGGAAGTGGGACAAAGTTACCATGGACTTCGTCACAGGATTACCTTTGACTCCGAAAAAGAAAGATGCCATATGGGTTATAGTGGACAAATTGAAAAAGTCGGCTTATTTTGTCCTGGTAAGGATGGATTATTCTCTTGATAGATTGGCCGATTTATACATTTCTGAGATAGTAAGATTGCACGGAGTACAACTATTGATTATTTCGAACAGAGACCCGAGGTTCACTTCGAGATTCTAGAAGAAGTTACAAGAAGCCTTGGGTCCAAAGTTAAGCTTTAGCACAGCTTTTCACCCATAGACTGATGGTCAGTCTGAGCAAATGATCCAGATTCTCAAGGACATGTTGCGTTGTTGCATCCTCAAATTTCAGGGTAGCTGGGAAAAATACCTGGCATTGGTAGAATTTGCCTACAACAATAGTTTCCAAATAAGTTTGAAGATGGAGCCTTATGAGGCCTTGTTTGGCAGGAAGTGCCGAACTCCATTGTACTGGACAGAACTCAAGGAAAATTGTATTCATGGAGTTGATCTGATTAAAGAAACTGAAGAAAAAGTTAAAGTGATACGAGATTATTTAAAAGCAGCATTAGATCGGAAAAAGTCTTATGCTGATCTGAAAAGAAAGGTAATTGAGTTTCAAGTTGGAGATAGAGTATTCTTGAAGGTATCTCCATGGAAAAAGGTGTTGAGATTTGGTCAGAAAGGTAAATTGAGTCCACGATTTATTGGGCCTTACGAGATCACCTAAAGAGTTGGACCGTTAGCCTATCGTTCGGCGTTGTCACCTGAACTGGAAAAGACTCATGACGTGTTCCATGTATCCATGTTAAGGAGATATCGATCAAACCCCTCTCATGTAATTTCACCAACTGAGATTGAAATTTGACCAGACATGACTTATGGAGAGGAACCGGTTAAGATATTGTTTCATGAAGTTAAACAGTTGAAAAACAAAGATGTGGCTCTAGTAAAAGTTTTATGGCATCGACATGGTGTAGAAGAGGCTACATGGGAGTCGAAAGAAACCATGACAAGTCAATATCCGAATCTGTTTTCTGGTAAGACTTTCGAGGACGAAAGTCCCTAAGGGGAAAAATGTAGCATCCTAAGATAGGGCCTCATTAGAATGGTCGTTTCGAGACCACAAATTCAAAATCAAAATATTTAATTTATGATTATTATGAGGCCTAGAATATGAGTATATGCATGTGTTAAAGTTTCATTAAGAAATTCTTTGAGTAAGGTGTTCAACCGGAAATTAGGGACTAAATTGAATAAATTGTAAAACTTGAATTCTAGAAGCAATTTGTATGAAATTGCTTTGGGTTATGAATTAGAAGGTCTTGGAGAGCAATTTGCCCAAATTTAAAGTTTTTGGACAAAAATAGGCTTGCATGGATGGAATTTTAAGGAAAGGGCTTAAGGGCATTTTGGTCATTTGGTATTTTAATGAAATAAAATTGGAAAAATGAACCAAAATCAATCCATTCTCTTTCTTGTCCAACCGAAACTTCAAAGGTTTCAATAGCTAGGGTTTTCAAGCTTTCCAAGCTCAATAGTAAGTGCTCCTAAGCCCTGTTTTTCATGCTCTTTGTATTTTTGAAATCACGGTAGCTTGCTCTCTCCATTTCTACCCATATTTCATGCTAGGGTTCATGTTTAAAAATTTACACATGCATGAGTTGCTTGTATTTTGATGGATTATGGAGAAATAGGAAAGATGAATGTGTATTAAACATTTTTTCCTAGTTGATTTTCATGAAAAACCCTTATAGGGACTATTTTGCAAAAGATGTAAATGTGTGGTAGAAATGAGAAAATAATGGAAAATGTGGGCTACCATAAGAAGGAAAAGTGTTTAGCTAGGCTTGGGTAAGATAGAAAGAGCATGTGTTTCATTGTACGAGCCTAGGGACTAAATCGTAAAAATGTGAAAGGTTAGGGGCAAAACAGTCATTTGGACCGGGGGTAGATATTAAACTTGAATGTATTATGTAGTGTATTAATGAGTTAATTTTGTTGTTATAGACCCTGAGGAACAAATTTCGGAGGTCGACCGAGGTAAACGCAAGGTTTCGGAATAACCGAAACACAACTCCGAAAAGAATACCAAGTAAGTTCGGATAACTTAAAGTAAACCCCTAATATGCATAATTGAATGATTTATGAATGCATGATGATTGCATTTATTATTAGCATGAAATATCATAGAAATGCATATTTGATATAACATGTGAAAAATGTCTCGAATCAGGTTGGCAATGGGAATTCGATGGATAAACCCTCATTGATATGTGTAAAGAGATCCTGCATGTGTTGCAGTAAGGATTTAGCCCGGCCGAGTAATCCGTGATCTCAAGTATGCAAAGGATCTAACCCGGATGGGTGTTCCTTGAATGATCAAGCCTCCTAAAGAATATGTGTGCATTATGGATTTAGCCCGGACGGGTAATCCGATTAGGGTCTGAATTTACCTGGACTGGTAATTCATATTCGAGCTCATTAATGGTGTTTATCATTATAAGGGATTTAGCCTGGACTGGTAATCCCGACATCACTTTATGAGTTCATGATATGGGGGGATTTAGCCTGGACTGGTAATCCTGCCATGAGATGTGAGGTTCGCGGGAGTGCATATATGTGAAATGATCATTCGTAAGAATTGACGAATAATGGGTATTCCATCGAGATTTCCTAGAAACTCAACGGGATGAACATGATGTATGTCAATAAGATGATGAATGATGAGCTCATCTAGTTAAATTATATGATGTTTGATTATGCTACTAACTTATTGACTGAGTGCATGTAATAGGGAATCATTTAATAATTGTTGGTTTCCTTATCTATCACGGATGCATGTTAAAAACTTGGTAAGTTTACTTTTCTGTTATTGGAGCTTACTAAGCATGTAATTGCTGACCCTCTCTTTTCCCTGTCTCACAGAGCTCGAGGACTCATAAGGACTGGAAGATGATTGGAGAGTCAACACACTATCAATTAGACAAGCTTTGGTATAAGGACATTTCTATTTTGTTTAATGGCATGTATAGGATTTTTGAGTATTTTGTTATATGTGTCATTTGCTTTGCTAAATGAAGGCATGTAAAAATATGATTATCTCTTTGTATATGGCCATGAAAATTGGCTTAATTGAAGTAGGCTACGACCTACGAATTTATGCATGGTTTTATTTACAAGTGATGGGTCGTTACCAATTGGCAATGAGTCACATGTACGAGCCAATTTTGGATGAATTAAAGTGACATGGGAACCCATAAACACTAAATGGGAAATAACCTATCATGTATGAAACCAATGATATGAGGTTTCCATATATCTAGTTTAATCAAGATTGTTTACGAGTGTATAATTGTGTTTTACTTCAAATTTGGTAACCACTAAGCACAAGTAGTAGAAAGGGGTGACTAAAGGCTTGGAACATAGCTTAGTAGAGTTCACATGGTTAGACACACGGGCATGTGGCTAGGCCGTGTGTGACACACCGTTCCCTTCCATGGGCGTGTTAAGGCCGGGTGTCCCCTACACTTAAAATTTTAGCTCAAAGTTGTACACGGGTAGGCTACACAAGCATGAACCATGGCCGTGTTAAATAGACAATGTCATCCACGGGCAGGTAGCACCATGGCCGTGTTGATAAGTCAGTGTTGCCCACGGCTGAAGGGCACTGGTGTGCCCCAAGTCACACGGGCGTGTAAGTCCACACAGCCCACCTACACGGGCGTTGACACTTTATGCTAAGGAAAAATTTCCTAAGGAGCCCAAGGTTTATCGAACGTACCCGAATTTGTCCCGCACTGCCTCTAGGTATGTTATAGGCCTCGAAGGCCTATATAAGGGATTAGTTGCTAATGGATGAAAAGCTTAAAATTTGAGTAGAACTTGGTGACACAATTTGGTATGTTTCAAAATGTAAAGTCCTGGTAATCGCTCGAACCCTATCCTGGCATCGGGTACGGGTGAGGGGTGTTACAGATGAGCTAATCATTCATTATCTTATTGACATACATCAAATTAATCCCGTTGAGTTTCTAGGAAATGTCAATGGAATTCCCATTCTCCGTCAATTCTTACGAATGATCATTCCACATATATGCACTCCCGCGAACCTCACATACTATGGCAGGATTTCCAGTCCAGGCTAATTCCCCCGTATCATGAACTCATAAGGTGATGTCGGGATTACCAGTCCAGGCTAAATCTCTATAACGACAAACACCCTTAATAAGCTCAGATCTGAATTACTAGTCCAGGCTAAATTCAAATCCCATATCAAATTACCCGAGCTAAATCCATAATGCACACATATTCTTCGAGAGGCTCGATCATTCAAGGAACACCTATCCGAGCTGGATCCTTTTTATACTTGAGATCACAGATTACCCGTCCGAGCTAAATCCTTACTGCAACACATGCAGGATCTCAATTCGCATGTCAATCAGGGTTATCCATCGAATTCCCTTTTTAACCTCAACCGAGACATTTTTCACATGTTACCATCAAATATGCATTTCTATGATATTTCATGCCAATAATAAATGCGATCATCATGCATTCAAAAATCATACAATTATGCATATTAGGGGTTTACTTTAAGTTATCCGAACTTACCTGGTATTCGTTTCGGAGTTGTGTTTCAGTTATTCCGAAACCTTGCGTTTACCTCGATCGACCTCCGAAATTTGTTCCTTGGGGTCTATATCCACAAAATTAACTCATTAATACACTACATTATACATTTCAAGTTTAATATCTACCCCCGGTCCAAATGACCGTTTTGCCCCTAACCTTTCATATTTTTACGATTTAGTCCCTAGGCTCGTATAATGAAACACATGCAATTTCTACCTTACCCAAGCCTAGCCAAACACTTTTCCTTCTTATGGTAGTCCACATTTCCCATTATTTCTCATTTCTACCACACATTTTACAACTTTTGCAAAATGGTCCCTACAAGGGTTTTTCATGAAAATCACCTAGGAAAATATGTTTAACACACATTTAACTTTCATATTCCTCCATAATCCATCAAAATGCAAGCAACTCATGCATGGGTAAATTTTTAAACATGAACCCTAGCATGAAATATGGGTAGAAATGAAGAGAACAAGCTATTGGGATTCCAACAATACAAAGAACAATAAAAACGGGGCTTGGGAGCACTTACTATTGAGCTTGAAATGTTTGAAAACCCTAGCTATAGTCACAAGAGAATTTCGACAGCATGGAGAAGAAGAATGGTTGGTTTTGGCTTTATTTTTTCCCATTTTATTTCATTAAAAAGCCAAATGACCAAAATGCCCTCATGCCCTTTCTTTAAAATTCCATCCATGGAAACCCATTTTTGTCCAAAAATTTAGAAATTGGGCAAATTACTCTCCAAGACCTTCTAATTCATAACCAAAAGCAATTTTATACAAATTGCTTCTAGAATTCAAGTTTTGCAATTTATTCAATTTAGTTCTTAATTTCCAATTGAACACCTTACTCAAGGAATTTCTTCATGAAATTTTAACACCTACATATACTCATATTCTAGGCCTCATAATAATCATAAAATAAATATTTTGATGTCGGATTTGTGGTCCCAAAACCACTATTTCGATTAGGCCCTATTTCGGGATGTTACATTTCTCCCCCCTTAAGGACTTTCATCCCCGAAAGTCTTACCAGAAAACAGATTCGGATATTGGCTTCTCATGGTTTCTTCTGGCTCCCATGTAACCTCTTCTACACCATGTTGATTCCATAAAACTTTTACTAAGGCCACATCTTTATTCCTAAGCTATTTAATATCAGGAGCTAATATCTTAATTGGATTCTCTCTATAGGTCATGTCCGGTCGAATTTCAATCTCAGTCGGTGAAATCACGTGAGAAGGGTCTGATCGGTATCGCCTTAACATAGATACATGGAACACATCGTGAATCTTTTCTAGTTCGGGTGGCAATGCCAAACGACAAGCTAACGGTCCAACTCTTTCAGTGATCTCATACGGTCCAATAAATCGCGGACTCAGTTTGCCTTTCTGACCAAATCTCAATACATTTTTCCATGGAGATACTTTCAAGAATACTTTATCTCCAACTTGGAACTTAATTTCCTTTCTTTTCAGATCAGCATAAGATTTTTTCCTTTCTGATGCCGCTTTTAAACAATCTCGTATCACTTTAACTTTCTCTTCAGTTTCTTTGATCAGATCAACTCCATGAATCTGATTTTCCTTGAGTTCTGTCCAGTACAATAGAGTTCGACACTTCCTGCCATATAAGGCCTCATAAGGTGCCATCTTCAAACTTGTTTGAAAATTGTTGTTGTAGGCAAATTCTACCAACGGTAAGTATTTTTCCCAGCTACCCTAAAATTCGAGGATACAACATCGCAACATATCCTCAAGAATCTGAATCATCTGCTCAGACTGACCATCAGTCTGAGGGTGAAAAGTTGTGCTAAAGCTCAACTTCGTACCCAAGGCTTCTTGTAACTTCTTCCAGAATCTCGAAGTGAACCTCCGGTTTCTGTTTGAAATAATCGACATTGGTACTCCATGTAATCTTACTATCTCAGAAATATACAAGTCAGCCAATCTATCGAGGGAATAATCTGTCCTTACCGAAATGAAATGAGCCGATTTTGTCAATTTTTCCACTATAACCCATATGGCATCTTTCTTTTTCAGAGTCAAAGGTAATCCTGCCAAGAAGTCCATGGTAACTCTGCCCCACTTCCATTCAGGAACCATTACAGGCTGTAACAGACCTGAAGGCACTTGATGTTCAGCTTTAACTTGCTGATATACTAGGCATTTCAATACAAATTCAGAAATATCTCTTTTCATGTTGTTCCACCAGTACATCTTCTTTAAATCGTTGTACAACTTGGTACTTCCCTGGTGAATAGATATACGACTATTATGTGCTTCTTGAAAAACATTCTGAATAAGCTCATTGTCCTTGGGTACACAAACCCTATCTCTGAACATCAACCATCCATCAAAACCAATCCGAAAATCTGATTCAATACTTGACTCACATTGAGTTCTTTTAACTTGCAAGTCATCATCATTAGTTTGAGCATCATAGATTTCCTGAAGGAATGTCGGCCTAGCCTCTAGCTTAGCCAAGACTAAACCATCATCAAGCAATTCCAAACGAGCATCCATGGCCCTTAATGTAAATAAGGATTTTCTGCTCAACGCGTCAGCGACCACATTCGCCTTTCTCGGGTGATAGTCAATAATCAGTTCGTAATCCTTGATTAACTCTAGCCACCCCTGCTGCCTCAAATTTAATTTTTTTCAATCATCAAATACTTCAAGCTCTTATGATCAGTGAATATGTTGCAAGTCTCACCATATAAATAATGTCTCCAAATTTTTAGAGCAAAAACGATAGCGGCAAGCTCTAGGTCGTAGGTTGGATAATTTTTCTCGCGAGGCTTCCACTGCCGTGAAGCATAGGCTATCACCTTACCATCTTACATAAGCACACACCCCAATCCATTTAGGGATGCATCACTACAAAACATAAACTCTTTTCCCGGTTCAGGTAGCACTAAGACAGGCACTTCGGTTAGCAATGTCTTTAACTTCTCAAAACTTTGCTGACACTTCTCCGTCCACTCAAACTTAACATCTTTCTGTAGCAACCTCGTCATTAGAGTCTCTATAATGGAGAATCCTTTTACAAACCTTCAATAGTAATCGGCAAAACCCAAAAAGCTTCTAACCTCGGTTACATTCTTAGGTGGTTTCTATTCGACGATAGTAGAGATCTTACTTGGATCAACTCGGATGCCTTCACCTGAAATAATATGACCCAAAAATCTGACTTCCTAGAGCCAAAACTCACTCTTACTAAACTTAGCATACAGTTCCTTTTCCCGCAAAGTCTGCAATACAATTCTCAGGTGCTTCGCATGCTCTGTCTCATCTTTGGAATAAATTAAGATGTCGTCAATAAACACAATGACAAACTTATCCAAATATGGCTGAAAGATCCTATTCATTAAGTCCATAAACACAGCTGGTGCATTCGTCAGCCCAAATGGCATGACAAGAAATTCATAATGGCCATACATCATTCTGAAAGCTGTCTTGGGTGCATCCGAGTCTTTAACTCGTAGTTGATAATAACAAGATCTCAAGTCTATCTTAGAGAACATTGTGGCTCCTCTTAATTGGTCAAAAAAATACTTATTCTTGATAGTTACCTTGTTTAGTTGCCGATAATCGATATACAACCTCATTGAACATATTTCTTCTTTACAAACAATACGGGGGCACCCCAAGGTGAAAAACTTGGCCTAGCGAATCCTTTATCTGTCAACTCTTGCAACTGTGCTTTCAACTCCTTCAGCTCGATAGGTGCCATTCTATACGGAGCAATAGAAATGGGAGTTGTCCCTGGCACCAATTCAATACCGAACTCTATCTCCCTTTCAGGAGGTAATCCGAGTAATTCCTCCTGAAACACATCTGGATACTCACATACTATCGACACAGACTCGATCTTTAGCTCTGTTTCCTTAGTGTTCAGTACAAATGCAAGGTAGGCTTTATATCCTTTCCTTATATATCTCTGGGCAACCATTTCCATGATTACAACTGGCGACAAACCCGATTCTCTTGATTCGACCCGTAGAATCTCACCATTCGGGCATCTTAACTTAATATACTTACTACCACAATTCACAGTTACATCATGAAGGGCTAACCAATCCATACCAAGTATTACATCAAATTCATCAAATGGTAACAACATAAGGTTAGCCGAGAAACAATGACTTTGAATCGTCAAAGGAAAATTTTTACAGATTTTATCAACTAGGACCGACTTGCCTAATGGGTTTGACACTCTAATAATATCTTTTGTATGTTCAACAGGTATGTTCATACTAGACGCTAAACTCATGCAGATATATGAATGCGTCAACCCCGAGTCAATTAAAGCAACAACACTTGTATTAAAAAGAGAGAAAGTACCCGTAATAACATCAGGAGTAGTGGCTTCCTCTCGAGCACGTATCGCATACGTTCTTGTCGGGGCTCAAACCTCTGATTTTGCAGCGTCTTTAGTCACGACTCAACTGCCACTAGCACTCCTAGGGTATCTCAGAGGTCTACCTCGTGGAATGGAAGCACTCGACTTTGAAGCTCGTTCCACTTCTTTTTTAGCTCGTTCCGGACAGTCTCTGAGAAAGTGATCAAGAGAACCACATCTAAAACACACGCCACTCTTCATTCGGTACTCTCCGAAGTGAAATTTGTTGCAACTCTTACACTTCAGCTTCTGATCATCTACACTCCTCACACTAGTCACCATCTGGAAGGAAGACTTCTGACTCCGTTGTTTAGAGCTTCTCGCCCTACTCGAATATCCTACCGATAAAGTAGAGCGCTATGCTGGCTCTTTTCTTTCTTCATGGAAAACGAGAGTGTTTTACCGCTAGACCTCTTGCTCGCAACTCAAGCCTCTCTCTTTGCTTGTTTTCTTTCATTATTAAGCTCCTCGGCCTTCTTGGCTCGATCGACCAATGCGGCAAACTCGCGTATTTCAAGGATTCCAATCAACAACTTGATGTCCTTATTCAAACCTTCCTCAAAGCGCTTACACATTTTTGATTCAGTTTGGACCCATTCAGTTGCGTACTGACTTAGTCGTACGAACTCTCTCATATTCCACTATAGTCTTGTTCCCTTGTTTGAGTTCCAAGAACTCATTTCGCTTCGAGTCCAAAAATCGTTGACTAATATTTTTCTTTCTAAACTCTGCTTGGAAGAAATCCCAAGTAATATTTTCCTTTGGCACTACCGAGGATACGGTCTTCCACCAATGGTATGCAGTGTCCTTCAAAAGGGACACAGCACAATTCAAACATTCCTCGAGTGTGCATGACAAATCATCTAGCACCCGTGTAGTATTTTTGAGCCAGAACTCAGCTCTTTCAGTGTCATCATTAACTTTCGCTCTGAATTCCTCAGCCCCATACTTTCTAAGCTTATCTACAGGGGCTTTACCAATTCTCACCGGTGCCATACCTCGTGGCACATCCTCATTAGATTGGTTAGCGGGCGGGGGAGGTCTTGGTATATTAGGGCGATTTCTTAGATAATCCCCAAACCATTCATCCATATCAAAAAAGGCAGCTCTGGCTTCTTCCCAGCCTTCTGACATCAGCCTTCTACCATTACTAGATGCAGCTCGCTGTCCGAAAGCTGGAGCATGGCTTTCGACTCCCTCGGACTCATCTTGTGCTTGATTGGAAGACATTTACTATATTCAAAACAATTTAAACAATTAGGAGATGTCACACTATCAACATTCGAATAATGGCATGTATAGCAAAATTTAACATCCTCTACGGTAGTCCTAGAATCGAGTAAATCGTAGCTCTGATACCACTAAATGTAACACCCCTCACCCGAATCTGACGCCGGGATAAGGTTCGAGGCATTACCGGGGCTTTACACTTGTAACACACTATTTGGGTTGCAATTTTTTGCTCAAATTTAAAACCTTTCAACCATAAATATCTCGTCCCTTATATAGGCCTTCGACTCCTATAACATACCTAGAGGCAGTGCAAGACAAATTCGGGCACGTTCGATAAACCTTAGGCTCCTCAGAAAATATTCCTTATCTTAAAGTGTCACACGCCCGTGTGGATGGCCCGTGTGGACTCACACGCTCGTGTGGCTTGGGGCACGCCCATGCCCTTAGTCCGTGGGCAACACTAACTTTTAAACACGGCCATGGGACACGTCCGTATGGCCTGCCCGTGTTCAATACTGACTTTGGGACACGGCTATGGGACATGCCCGTGTGACCTACCTGTGTCCTATACTAACTTAAAATTTTAAGTGCAGGGGATACACGGCCATAGCACACACCCATAGGAGGGAGCCGTGTGTCACACACGGCCCAGACACTCGCCCATGTGTCTAACCATGTGGACCCTAATAGGCTATTTTCCAAGCCTTTAGTCATCCCTTTCTACTACTTAGGCTTAGTGGCTACCAAATTCAAAGTAAAACATAGTTATAAACTTGTAGATGGTCTTGATAAAGCTTGTTGTATAGAAACCTCATATCATTGGTTTCATACGTGAAAGGTTATTTCCCATTTTATACTTATGGGTTTCCATGTTATGGTAACGCATTCAAAATTTGGCTCGTTTTGGTAACTCATTGCCAATTATAGCAACCCTTCATATAAGAGTATAAATATGCATAGATTTGTAGGTCATGGCCTACTTAAATTAAGCCAAATCCACTGGCCATATACAAAAAGATAGATACATTTTTACATGCCTTCATTTGGCAAATCAGATGACACATATAACAAAATACTAAAAAAAATCATATACATGCCATTGAACAAAATAGAAATGTCTTTATACCAAAGCTTGACTAGTTGATAGTGTGTTGATTCTCCAATCGTCTTCCAGTCCTTATGAGTCCTCGAGCTCTGTGAGACAGGGAAAAAGAGAGGGGTAAGCATTTTCATGCTTAGTAAGCTCAAATAACCGGAAAGTAAACTTACCGAGTAATTAGCATACATCCATATTTAAATCATGAAATCATCAATTGTGAAATGATTCCTTATCACATGCACTCAATCAATGAGTTAGTCACATAACAAAGCTTCCTATAATTTATGTAGATGAGCTTATCATTCATCATCTTATTGACATACATCAAATTAATCCCATTGATTTTCTAGGAAATCTTAATGGAATACCCATTATCCGTCAATTCTTACGAATGATTATTTCACATATATGCTCTCCCGCGAACCTCACATCCTATGGCAGGATTTCCAGTCCAAGCTAATTCCCCCGTATCATAAACTCATAAGGAGATGTCAGGATTACCAGTCCAGGCTAAATCCCTATAATGACAAACACCCTTAATGAGCTCGGATCTGAATTACCAGTCCAGGCTAAATTCAGATCCCATATCGGATTACCCGTCTGGGCTAAATCTATAATGCAGACATATTCTTCGGGAGGCTCAATCATTCAAGGAACACCCGTTCGGGCTACATCCTTTTTATACTTGAGATCACGGTTTACCCGTCTGAGCTAAATCCTTACTACAACACATGCAAGATCTCAATTCGCATGTGTAACACCCCTATCCCGTAACCATCGCCGGAATAAGTAAGGGGCATTACCGGACTTGTAACTCATGACAGAACGGTAAAACTTATTTTTTTTTATCATTCATTTGGATAAACACTAAACACAGCCAGGGATAAAATGTAAACTTCTATAAGTAAACATTCAAAAGATGCCATTTTCATATGGCTTATATACAATAGTCAAAATATCATTCTACTATATTGTCTATCCTATACATGCCATAAGCTAAGTCTAATTACATAGTTGCCGTAATGGTAGATAGTGTGACGAAGTGCTGATGATCCCCGAACTGGTAGTCAGAATCCACAACCTATAAACCAAAACATGATCGAACAGAGTAAGCTTTTGTAAGCTTAGTAAGTTTTAAGCAAAACAAAGTGTTCTCATTCACTATCATTGGTCATTCATTTTAACTGTTCGATGAAGTTAATCTAGAGCTTCATCTCGAACTATAATATCAATAAACGCATCACTTGGCTGTCACATATATACTTTCGAATGATAATGACCTAGATGGTCAAATATTTCCAAAGCACCTTCTTCATCAATTTTCAACTTTCAATAATCCTTTCCTCTTGTTCATAATCACATCCATATTTTTAAGTATTTCAACATGACATGTACTAAATTACCGTAGGCACATAAAGAACCAAACATATTCCTTATCACATATACGTAAGCTTACAAAACATAATCCTTACCTTGTACTGGCACATCTAGCTGAACCCAACCCATACTCAAATCATAAGGCTTTTGGGCAGAATATGCACTAATACATAAGAATATTTCATCACATACTTCATTATACAAGCATACAATTACCAATTAGATCATTCTCATATTTGGAGTTATAATATTAATCACATTTACCTACCTCTTTGATACTGATAATTTACCTCGAAATCACTCCACCGATGAGTAAGTAATACGTACCTGAACATCTTAAATACATAATACTTATTTGATGGTAACTTATTGCAGATACTCAATACCAAAGTCTTACTTGAATCCTAGCATTTAGCCGTCGGGTCTTTAAAGCTCGGATATAGTACGAGCACGAAGCCTACGGACATTAATCAGGATAATATTCTCGCATAAAGCCTGCGGGGTTTTAACCCGGATATAGTACTGACACAAATGCCCTTCGAGACTTATCACATTTAAACACTTTCACATCCATCACATTGGCCATTCGGCCTTATCACATATATACACCTTCACATCCATCACATCGGCCATTAGGTCTTATCTCATATATACACTTTCACATTCATCACGTTGGCCACTCGGCCTTATCACATATATACACTTTCACATTCATCACATTGGCCATTCGGCCTTATCACATATATACTGTGACACCCCTAATTTGACCTTAGTCGAAAGTGGTTTTGGAACCCCAAAACCGAGTCACAAAAATAATCAGATGTTATATTCTGTGCTTATTAAATGTGGAATTTGTATGTGCGAATATTTCGTGCCTTGATTTTATCAAGGCGGTGTTAATTTATAAGAAAGGACCCATGTGATAAGACTTGAAAATGTGATAGGTGAAATTTAAAGTGGCCAAATAATGCATGAGTTATTGACATGAGGGACTTGCATGTCAAATGGACCACTTTTAATTAGTGGCCGGCCATAATGATAGTTGATAGATATTATATGCATTTTATTTTAGCATGATAATAGTTAATGGCTTTATATTATGGAAGAAAGAATAATTAAAAGAAGGAAAGAGTGATAGAAACAAGGTATGTCCATCTTTCTTTTCCCCATTGCCGTAACTAGTGAAAGAAAAAAAAAAGGAGAAGAAGAAGCCAAGGCATTCGGCCATGGTTAGTTCATAAATCAAAGGTATGTTAATGTGATTTTTATGTAATTGTTCATGAATTTAAACCATAGTGCATGTGTGAAAATTTGATGTTTTAATTTAGACTTATGAAGGTGAATTTCATGTGATTGACTTAGTTGAGAACCTAAGAAAATATGATAGGGGAATATGTAAGGATCAAATGATAACAAAGTGAGGAAACTTGGGTTTGCATGTCAAATCACCCAAACCTCAAGTAGTGGCCGGCCAAGCAAGGATGGTTCTTCCATTAAGTTGAATTTTTAATGATGCTTTTATTAGTAAATGATTAAAATAGATCAAAAAAAAGAAAAAGAAAGGGGGAATAAAATAAGAAAGCAAGAGAAAGTCTTCATCTTCTTTCTTTTCTTGAAGTGCCGTGAGCTAGGGAAGGAGGGGAGACTTCATTGTTTTTGGGTTCTAGCCGAAACTAAAGAAAGAAAAAGGGGAAAGTGTTTTGGGGAATGTTCGGTCTTTTGGAGGCCAATTTCTAAGGTAATTTCATTGTAATTTTGTTAAATTTTGATGAATACGAGCTTCACTTCTTTATCTAGCCGAAACCCATTTGCTAATTTTGGTCTAAGTGGCGTATTAAGTTCGGTTCATGTGTTTTTGACTAGGGATTTGTTTTTAAAGTTAAAAGTTGCTGGATAAGTGTTGGATGGACTTGATAATGTTAAAATTATTGAGTGTGTAAAGTTATAAGTTTAGTTTATGATTGGGAGCTTAAATTTAGCTCAAATTTAACTCAATTTCTTATATTAAGCATTTCGGCTATGGTGTGGATTGCATAAAATTTGAAGTATTTGATGTTTGAGAGTTCTAAATAGTTAATTATTAAGTGAGGCTTAGTAATTTTGTGTTAAAAATGAATTTCATTACTAAAAGTGGTATTCGGCTATGTGGCATTGTGTTAAATTTTGGATGTTGTTTTTTTTAATTTTAAATTGACTATTAAGTAAGCTTTAAGGTTGTTAAATGGTAAAAAGAGACTTGAGAGTGATGTTTAGGTGGCTTTCGGCCTTATAGTGAATTATGATTGTTAAAGGATGGACTTAAGTTGTGTATATGGGATTTAACCTTGCCGATTATGTGTTAACAAGGTGAAAATGGTTATGTTGCGCTAATAGAGTGCCGAATGTGAATTTGGTGTTAAGCTATATTTGAATACTTGGTTGAATGATTTTTGATATACCCGAAATAAGGTGCATGAATTATGGATTAGTAATGATTTGAATTTGTTTAAATCTAGCTCAAGAACAAAGGACACCAGCTTCGGATAGGGGAAAAGAGAAAGTAGTTGAATAGCCGATTTGTACTAAGTCGATCAAATTCAAGGTAAGTTCTTAAGTATTTGAGTTTGATTCCTTTGTAAGTTTTAAGTGTTTAAACGTTGAGTAAATTCAATTATAATAGGACATGATGAGTTGATTTAATAAGATATGATGTGGCCATGATATGTTCTAAGCTCAAATGGTAAGTTCTTAAGTGTTTGAGCTTGGGAATTTAAGGGTAATTTGAAATAGTCTGCTTCGGACAGCAGCAGTAACGTGAATTTAGAAAATCACCATAAACTTATGGACTTGGATTAGAGGCTGAATGAGACATGAAATTAAAGCTTAATGAGTCTAGTTTCTTATAAAAGAAACTGTGTAATCAAAGGAATTTCCGATAATGAGATATTTAAAGTTGTGTGAGACGGTGTCAGAATGACTCCGAAATCCCCTGCTCTGTTTTTAGAAAATCATTATAAATTTTACAAAAATGGTTATAAGATAAAATTTATATGCTTAGACTCCTTAATGAGTCTAGTTTCAAATTAAATCAAATACAACACATTTTGAATTCTGTAAAATGAGAAATTTGATTCGTAGTGAAGAGTGGTCAGATTAGTCAAACAGTGAAACAGGGGAAACTTTAAGAAAAATCTGGTATTGATTGGCCAAACCTAAAATTCTGGAAATTTTATGGGTGGAAGATATACGAGTCTATATTCAGGAAAAATTAACGGAAAGTGATTTGGAGTTTTGTAGCTCCAGTTATAAATGATTTAGTGACTATTGCTCAGGAAAAACAGCTTGTGCTGAATTTGAGATTATGTTGTGAACCTTGATAAACTTGTTTTAGTTGCTCACAAGCTATTGATTAAACCCATACTTGAATTCTAAATCGTGATATTGTAAGTTCTTGAGTAATAGAGCTTAAATTATGATTTGATTAGATCATGTTTTAAGCAAATCAAAATCATGCTCTTTGTGTGTGGCTATTGAGCCGAAATTTCAAGAATGATGAGTGTCTTGTGTTTGAGTTTTGCTAACGAAAATGAAATACGAATGTGCCATGATTTATTGTTAAATGTGCATGGTTATTTGAATGATGTCTGGGCTAAGTCCCGAAGGCTTTGTGCTAAGTGACCATATCCGGACTAAGATCCGAAGGCATTTGTGCGAGATACCAATTCCGGGCTAAGCTCGAAGGCATTTGTGCGAGTTACTATAACCGAGCTATGTCCCGAAGGCATTTGAATGAGTAGCTATATCCGGTTAAATTCCGAAGGTATGTGATTTGGGAATGAATGATCTTGCTGTAAAAATTTCAGTTAATACGCTTGAAACATCCCAACATTGAGGTATGTTTCGTATGTGCTTTGAATTAGTTGAGCCCTTACAAATAAGTATTCGCTCAGTTGATAAATGAGCTACCGGCCTTTGGCTAAGTTGATCTTTGTGTATGAATAAAAGGGTTTGTAATGTGAAAGTGTATATATGTGATAAGGCCTAATGGCCGATGTGATGAATGTGAAAGTGTATATATGTGATAAGGCCTAATGGCCGATGTGATGAATGTGAAAGTGTATATATGTAACAGGGCCGAGTGGCCAACGTGATGGATGTGAAAGTGTATAAATGTGATAAGTCTCGAAGGGCATTTGTGTCAGCACTATATCCGGGTTAAAACCCCGCAAGCTTTATGCGAGAATATTATCATTGATTAAGGTCCGTAAGCTTCGTGCTCGTACTATATCCGAGCTCTAAAGACCCGATGACTACGTGTGGAGATTATGTCCGGGTAAGACTTCGTAATAAGAATGTCTTATAAATATATTCAATGCGAAAGGTTCAACAGGTAGGTACTCCAAGTTTATATGTGAGCTTGATTTGCACTAAATCATAAGGTAGTTATGTGATGCATACGAGAGCAATCTATGAGACTATTCCTATGATTATGTGACATCGGATCAGTGTGAGAGGTGATATGAAATCATACGATATATCTATGTCACATGAGCTCACTTTTATGTGAAAGTTTATCTGCCTATTGTATATGATGAGACGTGCATATTCGGTAAAAGGGATGGTATGCCCGAAGGAAGAGTGAAATAAAAATACGAACAACTATGTTATAATTTGATTGTTATCTGTTGACACTGCTTAAAACTTACTAAGCATTGTAATGCTTACTCCATTTACTCTGTTTCCTCTGTTTTATAGATCTCATTACGAAGCTACAGGCTCGGGGATCGTCAGCAACTAGTCACACTATCACTATCCACTGTTTGGTACTGCTATGTTTTGGATTATCTTATGGCATGTATAAAATAGACTAGTGGCGGAAGAATATTTTGGTTAATGTATATAGCCATGCGAAAATGGCTTATATATGTTTGAGCATAATGTTATAATCATTTGGTATGGAATGGTTAATCACTATCATAATTTGTGCTATTTATGCTAAAAGGGCTAGTTGAATCATGGAAACTATGAAATAGGTAAAGTCTACCTTAAAGGCAGATGCTGGCAGCAGCAGTGATGTAGATTTGGAAAATCACTAAAAATAGTAGGATTGGAATTAAATAATGAATAAATTATGTAAACGGACCTTGATGAATCTATTTTCATAGGAAAGTAACGAAATGATCATATGGACAGTATGTTAAGAGATATTCAGGTTCTCGTGAGACAGGGCCAGAACGGTTTCTGGATTCCCTGTTCTGACTTTGGAAATTCATTATAAATTAACCAGAGATAATTAGGAGTCATATCATATATGTTTAGATTCCTCTCTGAGTCTAGTTTCTATAGAAACAAACGGCATCAGTATTGAAGCTCTGTGCAGGGATATATCCAAGTCGTAATGCGCAAAGGTCAGTGTAGTCGATCCCTGTAACATGGGAGACTTTGACTAATAAACTGTACTAATTGGCCCGACCAAAAATTCTAGAAAAAAATATGTAGATGGGAATATGAGTCTAGTTTTAGAAAAAAATTACGAAACTGATTTTCGAGTTGTGAAACTCAAGATATGATTTTTAAGGTGACAGTGTCGCAGTTAGCCAACTGCCTGGAAAATTTTAAAATGGACTGCGATAGTAAGCGAATTTAGTCTGTGAACCCCTCGTGTCCGACTCCGGCAACGGTCTCGGGTCCGGGGTGTTACAATTTTATTGGTATCAGAGCTACGGTTTAGTCGATTCTAGGACTAACGTAGCACGCGTGAGTCTATTTATACATGCCATAAAGTGATAAAATGATAGTGTGATTATTTTTGGCTATTAAAATGTGTTTGCTGTATTGCAATGAATCTTGATCCCGATCGAGCTGTAGCAAGCTTCTGACTATGAGAATTTGCGATAGAACTTCACTTAGATATGCCTAAATTATTAAGTTGATCAGGTACGTATCATGTACTCGTATTTGAATTTCGATTTGGATTGGATTATAAGGGTATAAGTGATGCAATTTTGAAAGAGTGTTATGACTATAAATGTGATTTTTGTATGTGGCTATGGAACTGGAAGTTGAATGGTCGATAAGCATGTTGTGTTTGCATTCAAGTAATGTAAATGATATACTAATGTGTATTGCTATATGTGTATATGTACATGAGAATTGAGAGTGATATATCCGGGCTAAGCCCCGAGGAGCATTCGTGCTAGTGATATATCCGGGCTAAGTCCCGAGGAGCATTCGTGCTAGTGATATATCCGGGCTAAGTCCCAAGGAGCATTCGTGCTAGTGATATATCCGGGCTAAGTCCCGAGGAGCATTCGTGCTAGTGATGTATCCGGGCTAAGTTCCGAAGAGCATTCGTGCTAGTAATATATCCGTGCTAAACCTCGAAGAGTAATCATGCTGGTGACGTGTATTCGGGCCTTCGTGCCTAGTAGGCTTCGTGCCGGTAATTTGAGCAAAGTTTAAGTGCTCATTACTATACAAATTCAAATTTAAATGAGATGATATGTTTAAAAGTGTACATACATGATGTTTATAGACTTGGTTAAGTCATATCAATGTGTATTAACGAATGAATAAGAGCGCTATGTATGTGAATAATTAGAGGCACTGTGTGTGTGCGAATTTCTTTAACCAAGCACTATGAGTGCGAGATCGGTCAGTGGGCACTAAGTGTGTGAAGTGGAATTCATGTAAGACCTCGTTTGGGACGAAGGCATTGATTTGAGATAGTGTGTAAGACCATGTCTGGGACATGGCATCGGCTCGATATGTGAGAATATGTAAGACCATATCTAGGATATGGCATTGTAAGAGCTATATGTGCTATTGCTGAATGGACACTATTTTGTTAATCTTGTTCAAGAAATTATTTTGGTTAAGTTTCGACATTCGAAAGTTTGAAAGAATTTTTGATGAATGTTGATAATTTTGGATATACGAGTTATGCGCTAGAATAAATCTCATGCCAGTGTATTATATTAGACTTTATGCCTATTCGACTGTATACGGGTAACGTTAACTATGATTGAATGTGCTAAATGAACTAAATGTTCAGGTACGTGGAAGTTGACTTTTCTTTTGGAAATGAGTTTAGTTGAATATTGAGACGTGATAAAGTTATAAAGGATAATTATTGGGATGTTTGAGTATATGTGTACTTTCGGCTAGGTTACAGCTTATTCATGAATGAATATGTGGGTTGACGATGTGAATTATACATGTTAATATGTGCCTAATATGTGTTTGAAATGCATTTGTGAATTAAATTAAGTGATTATTGCTTATGAAATCAAGAAAATGAGATATATGTGCATACTTGTAGAAATGTTTATGTATTTGTTTTAAGATAAGAAAATGATTCTATAGATCGATGCGAAATCAGTAATGAATTACAATTGCTATCGATGAGCTAATGTTTTATAGATATAATTCAAAAAGAGGACGTTATCCTAAACTATGCATCAGTAGAAATTTTCGAGGACGAAAATCCCTAAAGGGGAGGAGAGTTGTGACACCCCTAATTTGACCCTAGTCGAAAGTGGTTTTGGAACCCCAAAACCGAGTCACAAAAATAATCAGATGTTATATTCTGTGCTTATTGAATGTGGAATTTGTATGTGCGAATATTTCGTGCCTTGATTTTATCAAGGCGGTGTTAATTTATAAGAAAGGACCCATGTGATAAGACTTGAAAATGTGATAGGTGAAATTTAAAGTGGCCAAATAATGCATGAGTTATTGACATGAGGGACTTGCATGTCAAATGGACCACTTTTAATTAGTGGTCGGCCATAATGATAGTTGATAGATATTATATGCATTTTATTTTAGCATGATAATAGTTAATGGCTTTATATTATGGAAGAAAGAATAATTAAAAGAAGGAAAGAGTGATAGAAACAAGGTATGTCCATCTTTCTTTTCCCCATTGCCGTAACTAGTGAAAGAAAAAAAAAAGGAGAAGAAGAAGCCAAGGCATTCGGCCATGGTTAGTTCATAAATCAAAGGTATGTTAATGTGATTTTTATGTAATTGTTCATGAATTTAAACCATAGTGCATGTGTGAAAATTTGATGTTTTAATTTAGACTTATGAAGGTGAATTTCATGTGATTGACTTAGTTGAGAACCTAAGAAAATATGATAGGGGAATATGTAAGGATCAAATGATAACAAAGTGAGGAAACTTGGGTTTGCATGTCAAATCACCCAAACCTCAAGTAGTGGCCGGCCAAGCAAGGATGGTTCTTCCATTAAGTTGAATTTTTAATGATGCTTTTATTAGTAAATGATTAAAATAGATCAAAAAAAAGAAAAAGAAAGGGGGAATAAAATAAGAAAGCAAGAGAAAGTCTTCATCTTCTTTCTTTTCTTGAAGTGCCGTGAGCTAGGGAAGGAGGGGAGACTTCATTGTTTTTGGGTTCTAGCCGAAACTAAAGAAAGAAAAAGGGGAAAGTGTTTTGGGGAATGTTCGGTCTTTTGGAGGCCAATTTCTAAGGTAATTTCATTGTAATTTTGTTAAATTTTGATGAATACGAGCTTCACTTCTTTATCTAGCCGAAACCCATTTGCTAATTTTGGTCTAAGTGGCGTATTAAGTTCGGTTCATGTGTTTTTGAGCTAGGGATTTGTTTTTAAAGTTAAAAGTTGCTGGATAAGTGTTGGATGGACTTGATAATGTTAAAATTATTGAGTGTGTAAAGTTATAAGTTTAGTTTATGATTGGGACTTAAATTTAGCTCAAATTTAACTCAATTTCTTATATTAAGCATTTCGGCTATGGTGTGGATTGCATAAAATTTGAAGTATTTGATGTTTGAGAGTTCTAAATAGTTAATTATTAAGTGAGGCTTAGTAATTTTGTGTTAAAAATGAATTTCATTACTAAAAGTGGTATTCGGCTATGTGGCATTGTGTTAAATTTTGGATGTTGTTTTTTTTAATTTTAAATTGACTATTAAGTAAGCTTTAAGGTTGTTAAATGGTAAAAAGAGACTTGAGAGTGATGTTTAGGTGGCTTTCGGCCTTATAGTGAATTATGATTGTTAAAGGATGGACTTAAGTTGTGTATATGGGATTTAACCTTGCCGATTATGTGTTAACAAGGTGAAAATGGTTATGTTGCGCTAATAGAGTGCCGAATGTGAATTTGGTGTTAAGCTATATTTGAATACTTGGTTGAATGATTTTTGATATACCCGAAATAAGGTGCATGAATTATGGATTAGTAATGATTTGAATTTGTTTAAATCTAGCTCAAGAACAAAGGACACCAGCTTCGGATAGGGGAAATGAGAAAGTAGTTGAATAGCCGATTTGTACTAAGTCGATCAAATTCAAGGTAAGTTCTTAAGTATTTGAGTTTGATTCCTTTGTAAGTTTTAAGTGTTTAAACGTTGAGTAAATTCAATTATAATAGGACATGATGAGTTGATTTAATAAGATATGATGTGGCCATGATATGTTCTAAGCTCAAATGGTAAGTTCTTAAGTGTTTGAGCTTGGGAATTTAAGGGTAATTTGAAATAGTCTGCTTCGGACAGCAGCAGTAACGTGAATTTAGAAAATCACCATAAATTTATGGACTTGGATTAGAGGCTGAATGAGACATGAAATTAAAGCTTAATGAGTCTTTTTTCTTATAAAAGAAACCGTGTAAGCAAAGGAATTTCCGATAATGAGATATTTAAAGTTGTGTGAGACGGTGTCAGAATGACTCCGAAATCCCCTTTTCTGTTTTTAGAAAAGCATTATAAATTTTACAAAAATGGTTATAAGATAAAATTTATATGCTTAGACTCCTTAATGAGTCTAGTTTCAAATTAAATCAAATACAACACATTTTGAATTCTGTAAAATGATAAATTTGATTCGTAGTGAAGTGTGGTCAGATTAGTCAAATAGTGAAACAGGGGAAACTTTAAGAAAAATCTGGTATTGATTGGCCAAACCTAAAATTCTGGAAATTTTATGGGTGGAAGATATACGAGTCTATATTCAGGAAAAATTAACGGAAAGTGATTTGGAGTTTTGTAGCTCCAGTTATAAATAATTTAGTGACTATTGCTCAGGAAAAACAGCTTGTGCTGAATTTGAGATTATGTTGTGAACCTTGATAAACTTGTTTTAGTCTCACAAGCTATTGATTAAACCCATACTTGAATTCTAAATCGTGATATTGTAAGTTCTTGAGTAATAGAGCTTAAATTATGATTTGATTAGATCATGTTTTAAGCAAATCAAAATCATGCTCTTTGTGTGTGGCTATTGAGCCGAAATTTCAAGAATGATGAGTGTCTTGTGTTTGAGTTTTGCTAATGAAAATGAAATACGAATGTGCCATGATTTATTGTTAAATGTGCATGGTTATTTGAATGATGTCTGGGCTAAGTCCCGAAGGCTTTGTGCTAAGTGACCATATCCGGACTAAGATCCGAAGGCATTTGTGCGAGATACCAATTCCGGGCTAAGCCCGAAGGCATTTGTGCGAGTTACTATAACCGGGCTATGTCCCGAAGGCATTTGAACGAGTAGCTATATCCGGTTAAATTCCGAAGGTATGTGATTTGGGAATGAATGATCTTGCTGTAAAAATTTCAGTTAATACGCTTGAAACATCCCAACATTGAGGTATGTTTCGTATGTGCTTTGAATTAGTTGAGCCCTTACAAATAAGTATTCGCTCAGTTGATACATGAGCTACCGGCCTTTGGCTAAGTTGATCTTTGTGTATGAATAAAAGGGTTGGTAATGTGAAAGTGTATATATGTGATAAGGCCTAATGGCCGATGTGATGAATGTGAAAGTGTATATATGTGATAAGGCCTAATGGCCGATGTGATGAATGTGAAAGTTTATATATGTAACAGGGCCGAGTGGCCAACGTGATGGATGTGAAAGTGTATAAATGTGATAAGTCCCGAAGGGCATTTGTGTCAGCACTATATCCGGGTTAAAACCCCGCAGGCTTTATGCGAGAATATTATCATTGATTAAGGTCCGTAAGCTTCGTGCTCGTACTATATCCGAGCTCTAAAGACCCGATGACTACATGTGGAGATTATGTCCGGGTAAGACTTCGTAATAAGAATTGCTTATAAATATATTCAATGCGAAAGGTTCAACAGGTAGGTACTCCAAGTTTATATGTGAGCTTGATTTGCACTAAATCATAAGGTAGTTATGTGATGCATACGAGAGCAATCTATGAGACTATTCCTATGATTATGTGACATCGGATCAGTGTGAGAGGTGATATGAAATCATACGATATATCTATGTCACATGAGCTCACTTTTATGTGAAAGTTTATCTGCCTATTGTATATGATGAGACGTGCATATTCGGTAATAGGGATGGTATGCCCGAAGGAAGAGTGAAATAAAAATACGAACAACTATGTTATAATTTGATTGTTATCTGTTGACACTGCTTAAAACTTACTAAGCATTGTAATGCTTACTCCATTTACTCTGTTTCCTCTGTTTTATAGATCTCATTGCGAAGCTACAGGCTCGGGGATCGTCAGCAACTAGTCACACTATCACTATCCACTGTTTGGTACTGCTATGTTTTGGATTATCTTATGGCATGTATAAAATAGACTAGTGGCGGAAGAATATTTTGGTTAATGTATATAGCCATGCGAAAATGGCTTATATATGTTTGAGCATAATGTTATAATCGTTTGGTATGGAATGGTTAATCACTATCATAATTTGTGCTATTTATGCTAAAAGGGCTAGTTGAATCATGGAAACTATGAAATAGGTAAAGTCTACCTTAAAGGCATATGCTGGCAGCAGCAGTGATGTAGATTTGGAAAATCACTAAAAATAGTAGGATTGGAATTAAATAATGAATAAATTATGTAAACGGACCTTGATGAATCTATTTTCATAGGAAAGTAACGAAATGATCATATGGACAGTATGTTAAGAGATATTCAGGTTCTCGTGAGACAGGGCCAGAACGGTTTCTGGATTCCCTGTTCTGACTTTGGAAATTCATTATAAATTAACCAGAGATAATTAGGAGTCATACCATATATGTATAGATTCCTCTCTGAGTCTAGTTTCTATGGAAACAAACGGCATCAGTATTGAAGCTCTGTACAGGGATATATCCAAGTCGTAATGCGCAAAGGTCAGTGTAGTCGATCCCTGTAACATGGGAGACTTTGACTAATAAACTGTACTAATTGGCCTAACCAAAAATTCTAGAAAAAAATATGTAGATGGGCATATGAGTCTAGTTTCAGAAAAAAATTACGAAACTGATTTTCTAGTTGTGAAACTCAAGATATGATTTTTAAGGTGACAGTGTCGCAGTTAGCCAACTGCCTGGAAAATTTTAAAATGGACTGCGATAGTAAGCGAATTTAGTCTGTGAACCCCTCGTGTCCGACTCTGGCAACGGTCTCGGGTCCGGGGTGTTACATATACACTTTCACATTCATCACATCGGCCATTAGGCCTTATCACATATACACACTTTCACATTCATCACATTGGCCATTCGGCCTTATCACATATATACACTTTTACATTCATCACATCGGCCATTAGGCCTTATCACATATACACACTTTCACATTCATCACATTGGCCATTCGGCCTTATCACATATATACACTTTCACATTCATCACATCGGCCATTAGGCCTTATCACATATACACACCTTGTACATCAATTTCATCATAACAAAATTGACTAGGTATACTAGTCATTTACGGCTTATAGCTTCACTTTAATACGGATTTGGTACTTTGATTACCAATATTTAATCGATAGCTTATAAGCAACTCAAATAGTTTTATTAAGGTTTACAACATAATCACAAATTCAGCACAAGCTGTTTTTCCTGAGCAACAGTCATTAAATTATTCGTAAATGGAGCTACGAAACTCCAAATGAAGTGCCGTTAATTTTCCCTAAAAATAGACTCATACATATTTTATCCAACAAAATTTCAGAATTTTTGGTTTTGCCAATCAATGCCATATTTTTCTTCAAGTTTCCACTATTTCACTGCTTGACTATGCTGACCACTCTTCACTACGAATCAAATTTCTCATTGTACAAAATTCAAAATATGTTCTAGTTTATTTAATTTGAAACTAGACTCACTAAGGCATCTAGAATATAAATTTTGTCTTTTAAAAATTTTTGTACAATTTATAATGATTTTCTAAAAACAGAACAGAGGATTACAGTGTCATTCTGCACTGTCTCACACAACTTTAAATATCTCATTATTAGAAATTCCTTTGCTTACACGGTTTCTTTTATAAGAAACTAGACTCATTAAGCTTTAATTTAATGTTTCATTCAGCCTCTAATTCAAGTCCATAAATTTATGGTGATTTTCTAAAGTCACGTTACTGCTGCTGTCCTAAGCAGATTATTTCAAATTACACTTAAATTCCCAAGCTCAAACACTTAAGAACTTACCATTTGAGCTTAGAACATAACATGGCCACATCATAACTTATTAAATCAACTCATCATGTCCTATTATGATTGAATTTACTCAACGTTTAATCACTTAAAACTTACCTCGGAAGTGGTCGACGACTAGATATCCACGGCTATTCGTTTACTTTCTCTTTATCCAAAATTGCCCCTCTATGCTCTTGAGTCTAATTAACAAAATTTAAACTATTTTAATCACCTTGCTATATCATTAAAAACAACAAGGTAAATCTTCTCAATGAAACTCATACATAAGGCAACACCTCGATACATCTGCATACATTCGGTATTTCATAAAAACCATCCCAAATACATTTACCTAGGTATCACCATGTCGCCTTATATACATATACTAGTTATGTGGTCAATTTTACCGATGACCTATGCATATAACTAATTACACCTTTAATAATATTCACAAACCCGATTATCCACATGGCTACCTTAGCATATTATTAGTTAGCTTCTTATCCAAATTTGCCATAAAGAAAATTAACTCATATACCCTCAAGTGCATAAGCAATTGCATCCAAAGGACACTTTAAATGCATGTTATGAAAGTAACCGAATGCACATATATTTATACCAAGACATCATATACTTCAAAACCAACTATCAAGGCATAAAGCCGAACCTTCAAAATCAATTATCAATACACGTTCAAACATGCCCTCCTACAAATATACAAGTTCTCCCTTGGTTAAACTAAATCATGCTTTAAGGTTTAACACATTTAACCATTAGAGAGTTAATCAAATTAGCATTTAATTATTCTATACACCCACCATTAACCGAATCTCATTTAATCAAATTTATTTCTTGACAATTTCATCACATTCGGTCATTGGTAATTTAATCCTATAAAGAGTCAAATTTTACTTCAATTCACTAAGGTGAGGTTATTATAATTTAACCTCTATTTCCGAATGCCCCCTTCTCCATAAAACCATCAAATTTTCAAATTATAATAGGTTCATAACTCATTTAACCACTAATTCCATGCCAAGCATAAAAAGGCCATGGGTTTTACACCTAACTTACAAGACCATAAAACATAAAGGTTTAATGTTCATCTTTAACACAATTACCACACTTCAAACTAAATTTTCAGCTTCATATATCCCACACCAGATTTTTTTTTCCATGCTCAATTTCCATGGCCGAATGAAATTATGCCCTAATTCATGAACTTAAACAACATTGGCCAACTTTCCAAGCTCATTTGAGCCATCAAGCACATTTAGTTTGTTCATACTCAACTAGAATCAATTATCCTCCCAAAATCATCAAACATACCAAATATACCCCATTAAGCTCATGACCGATTGCTACATGCTTCATGAACACAAAAATTTTCACATGGGTCTTGTTGCAAGCTTCAAAACCAACCAAAATTCACAACTTTTCAAAGAAAATAACATGAACCTTACCTTATTTGAAGCCTTCTTTTGCCGAATGCCCTAAGCTCAAAGGTTTCTATTTTCTTTCTCAACTCACGGCAAGAAGAAGAAGAAAATGGCCTTGTTATTTTCACCTCAAACATGTTTTATTCATTTATTTCATTAACTTTTATTATTTCTATTTTATGAAACCATTTTCTTTAATATAAACAAATATATTATTAACATTATTTACTAACATACAAAGCACAAAATGCCAAAATGTGTCATTCATGCCCATCCTTGCCGTCCACTACCAAGAAAAAGGAATGTTTGACATGCAAGTCCCTCATGCTTCAAACCATGCAATTTTTAGCCACTTCCAATTAACCTATGACATTTTCAAGATTTTTCACATAAGCCCCTTTTTATTTATTTCACATCCAAATGACAAAATTTAAAGCATGAAATTTTCACACATACTTATTCATAAATAATAATAAGCATAAAATATAACAATTAATTATTTTTGTGACTCGATTTTGTGGTCCCGAAACCACTTTCCGACTAGGGTCAAATTAGGGGTGTCACAGCATGTCAATCAGGGTTATCCATCGAATTTCCTTTTTAACCTCAACCGAGACATTTTTCACATGTTACCATCAAATATGCATTTCTATGATATTTCATGCCAATAATAAATGTGGTCATCATGCATTCAAAAATCATACAATTATGCATATTAGGGGTTTACTTTAAGTTATCCAAACTTACCTGGTATTCGGTTCGGAGTTGTGTTTCAGTTATTCCGAAACCTTGCGTTTACCTCAATCGACCTCCAGAATTTGTTTCTTGGGGTCTATATCCACAAAATTAACTCATTAATACACTACATTATACATTTCAAGTTTAATATCTACCCCTAGTCCAAATGACCATTTTGCCCCTAACCTTTCATATTTTTACGATTTAGTCCCTAGGCTCGTATAATGAAACACATGCAATTTCTACCTTACCCAAGCCTAGTTAAACACTTTTCCTTCTTATGGTAGACCACGTTTTCCATTATTTCTCATTTCTACCATACATTTTACAACTTTTGCAAAATGGTCCCTATAAGGGTTTTTCATGAAAATCACCGAGGAAAAGATGTTTAACACACATTCAACTTTCATATTCCTCCATAATCCATCAAAATACAAGCAACTCATGAATGGGTAAATTTTTAATCATGAACCCTAGCATGAAATATGGGTAGAAATGAAAAGAACAAGCTACCAGGATTCTAAAAATACAAAGAACATTAAAAATAGGGTCTGGGAGTACTTACTATTGAGCTTGAAATGTTTGAAAACCCTAGCTATGGTCACAAGAGAATTTTGGCAGCATGGAGAAGAAGAATGGCTGATTTTGGCTTGATTTTTCCCATTTTATTTCATTAAAAAGCCAAATGACCAAAATGCCCTCATGCCCTTTCTTTAAAATTCCATCCATCAAGCCCATTTTTGTCCAAAAATTTAAAAATTGGGAAAATTACTCTCCAAGACCTTCTAATTCATAACCCTAAGCAATTTCATACAAATTTCTTCCAAAATTCAAGTGTTGCAATTTATTTAATTTAGTCCCTAATTTCCAATTGAACACCTTACTCAAAGAATTTCTTCATGAAACTTTAACACCTGCATATACTCATATTCTAGGCTTCATAATAATCATAAAATAAATATTTTAATGTCGGATTTATGGTTCCAAAACCACTATTTCGACTAGGCCCTATTTCAGGATGTTATAGGATACTTGTTCTTTTGTAACCTCATTAAGTTGATGATAGTCAATACAAAGATTAATGGATCCATCTTTCTTCTTAACGAATAACAGTAGTGCACCCCAAGGTGAAAAACTCGATCTTACAAAACCCTTATCTGTCAAATCTTGCAACTGAGATTTCAATTCTTTCAATCCGGTTGGAGCCATTGTATATGGAGCTATCAATATCGGTGAAGTTCTCGGTACCAAATCAATAGCAAACTCTACCTCTCTGACCGATGGTAACCTTGCCAACTCTTTTGGGAACACATCAAGATATTCACAAACTACTGGCACAGATTCAATCTTCAATTCAGACACTTTCATATTCAATACATACGTAAGATAAGCTTCACAACCTTTTCTTACATGCCTCTGAGCCGACATCTATGAAATCACAATAGGCAATTCACCCGATTCATCTGACTCAACCCGAAGAGTTTCATTGTTTTGAAATTTCAATTCAATAACCTTTTGTCTACAATTCACTACGACATCATGCAGAGTCAACCAATCCATTCCAAGTATTACATCAAACTCATCAATGGCAAAAGCATTAAGTCGGTTGGAAAACAGTACCCCTGAATCATTAAAGGACAACTCTTGCAAACTTTATCAACTAAAACATGTTTGCTTAAGAAGTTCGACACCTTAATCACAAACTCAGTAGACTCAACAGGAAAATTCTTACTAGATACCAGATTCATACAAGTATAGGCATGAGTCGATCCAGGATCAATTAATGCAACTACATTAGTATCATAAAGAGAAAATGTACCAGTGATCACTTCAGTGGAGGATGCATCCTCGCGAGCACGAATAGCATAAGCTCTCGCAGGTGCTCTAGCTTTCGATCTCACGGCTGAGTCTTTGGATACTCCTCTGCTACTGGTCCCATTTCCCATATTTCTCACTAGCCTCCCACTAGCATCAGTGTTACTCGATCTTACATTCTGAAAATTATATTTCTCAGCCATTTCAAGGCAGTCTCAGATAAAATGATCTTAGGAGCTACATTTAAAACAAGCCTGGTTATTCATCCTGCATTCAGTGGGATGTCATCTACCGCAGTGTTGGAATTTGGACTTATTAGGCCTAGCATTACCTACGCTCGCTGTGGATGTAATTTGGGCCTTAGAACCTGAATATTGCTTACCACCAACTTAAACATTGGAGCGAGCATAAAAATCTCAAGATTTCTTTGACGAAGATTAAAACGACTTATTCATAAGCCTCTTTCTCGAATCTCTAGCCTCAAACTCAGCTTTTCTCTTTTCCTTACTCAACTCTTTGGCTTTGCAAGCTTATTCGACTAGCACAACAAATTCTTTCAACTCTAAAATCCCAACTAACAGCCTGATGTCCTCATTCAGCCCATCTTCGAATCTCTTACACATAATAGCCTCTGTTGAAACACATTTCCGCATACTTACTGAGTCTAACAAACTCCCGCTCGTATTCAATCACAGTCATTCAGCCTTGTTTCAACTCCAAGAACTTTTTACATTTCTGATCAATAAACCACTGACTGGTGTACTTCTTTCTGAATTCCTCTTGGAAGAAATCCCTAGTAACTCTTTCCCTCAGTACCACAAATATAAGAGTGTTCCACCACTAATATGTCGTATCCCTCAAAAGTGATATAGCGCATTTCAAGCACTCCTCCAATGTGCAAGAAAGCTCATCAAATACTCAGATAGAATTCTCAAGCCAAAATTCTGCTCTATCAGAATCATCATCGACATTTGCTCTAAATTCTTCAGCCCTTTGTTTCTGAATCTTATCAACTGGAGGCTTACTCAATCTTACCAATTCCACACCTCGGGCAGCTACAGGAATCGGTTGGGGGTTAGGTAGGGGTGGAGGATGTTGGGCAGCCGAATTTGTTCGAACAAACTTAGAAAACCACTATTCATCCTTTGGAAGAAGGCTTCTCTAGCCTCCCCTCCTTGACTAATCGTCATTGGTCTACTTTCAGATTGCACGGTCCTTTGAGCGGGATCCGGCGCATTACTCTCAATGTCATCAGCCACTTCTTGGTCAGGATCCATTTACTATATGAAAGCACAGTTTAAATTTTCAGGAGTCGTCACACTATCAAAATTTATATATGGCATGTATAGCTAGACTCTTACACACGCTACGCTAGTCCGAGAATCAACTAAACTATAGCTCTGATACCACTAAATGTAACAACCCTTACCCGTATTCAATGCCGAAACAAGGTCCGAGGCGTTACTGGACTTACCACACAAACAATCATGCAATTTCGAGCCATCAATTTGCGTCCAAATTAAAACCATTTGCAATTAATCATAAAGTCCCTAATATGAGCCTACAAGGCCCTAAACATGCTTTGGGAGTGGTTTGGGACTAAACCGAGAACTTTAGAAATTTTTATAAAACTTAGAAAATTTTCCACTAAATAAGTGTCACACGCAGTGTGGTTATGGGACACACCCGTGTGATCAGGCTGTGTGGTCACACATGCCCGTGTCTCGATCCCGTATAACTCTCTGACTTGTCAGTCATGAACAAATTAGGATCACACGGCCAAGTCTCACGCCCGTGTGCTAGACCGTGTAGAAAATTCATTTTCATAAAATAGGTGTAGACTTCATATGGCCAGGGCACACGCCCGTGTTTGAGGCCGCGCCATCGACACGGCTAAAACAAATGCCCGTGTCATTGCTCGTATGCTCAATTCTGAGCATTCTGTGCAACAGCCCGTTTTAGACCCTATTTTAGAAAGGTGGTTTCGGGACCACAAATCCGAGACAGAAAAATATTTTAAATTTATTTTATGTGTTTATTATATGTGAATTTATATTTGTAAAATTTTCGTGTTTTAATTTTGTAGTTTAAGTGTCAATTTAATAAAAATGGCTTAATTGCGTAAAATGAAATTTTGATGGTTAAATGTGAAAAGGCTAATTTGTTGTTGTCTTTTTAATTTAAGGTATTTATTATGCAATATAACCATTTTTAAAGTGATGGACGGCTATAACCATGGCTTATAATGGTTTAAGAATTTTAATATAAAGGTTAAATATGTAAAATAATAAATATGTTATTATAATAAAACATATAATAAAGTTATCATGCACTTGTCTTTCATTATTCATGACCGAATATGAAAATAGAAAGAAAAAGGTTTTCAAGGTTTCAACCACTATTGAACTTGATTAAGGTATGTAGCTAGCTCGGTTTTTGTTAATTTTTACATTTTTTAGATCGTTGCAGTGTAATGTACAAAGCCCAGCTTTGAATTTCTGATTTTGATGAATATTTTGAGTTTTTCCATTGATGAATAATTAAGCTTTGTGATTTTAGTTGATGAATTATGAAAGATATGTTTTGTATTGGATTTTTTAATGAAATTGAGTAATTAGGGCTAAATTACAAAAATAATAAATTGAGGGACTAAAATGTGAAATAAATGAAATGTATGGACTTGTATGAACATGGGTAGTATTCGGCCTCAGTATGGTATGTGCAAATTTTGCATGTTTTATGTTTTGTGCAATTTGGACTAAATTGTAAAAAGTATAAAATGTCAGGGGTAAAATGGTAATTTGCCCATTTATGTGTTCTTGGACTGAATTGAGTGAAAATATGTTTGAATAAGTTTAATTTGAATATGTTTAGATCAATAACCAAAGAAATCAGATTTGGATCGAGGAAAAACCAAAGTTGTCGATTAGTCGTCCGAGGTAAGTTTATTTATTTGATTAGATACGAACTATATATGCTTAAATGTATAATGTGATATTATATATGTTGAAACCTAATATTTATAAGCTTGGAATCTGTGTGTACGAGTTCGATCCAACCGAGTTACGACATCCGAAAGACTCATATGAACCTTAGGAATAGCCAGGATACATATGTCATGACATATGATTTTGATATGTGATGTGCGAGCAAGACCATGGCATCGATATATGTGTGCGAGTAAGACTACATTTAATACGTTGGCATCGATATGTGACTCTAATATATGTCTGCGAGTAAGACTATGTTTAATACATTGGCATCAATATGTGACTCCGATATATGTGTGTGAGTAAGACAACGTTTAATATAGTGGCATCGATATGTGATTACATGTAAGACCATGTTTGGGACGTTGGCATTGTAGATATGTGTGATTATCCGAATATCCTATTCAATTCCGAATGGTGCAACGGGCAATGATAAGTTGTGATCGAATGTGTAAAACAAGCTAAAACGATCAGGTATGAGTTAGTTGATTACCTATTTTAAAATAAGGTAAGTTGGCTATTTGATATGTGATGCAAATTATACAAGTTACTAATGTAAACAGATGTGCATTTGTGTAGTATATTTGGTCATATGCTATGAATATGTATGTGATGTTATATTTTGATTCATAAGTATATGTATATGAGTGTAAATGTACTTGGTTATATAATGATATTTTGACTTTGAAGTCGAATGATACTTTGTTAATTTATATTTGTACATTTGGCCATGATAAAGTTTCTATGTGAATGTATATGTTATACATGAAATTGTAAGCTTGAGATTAAATGTGACTATGATAGAATAATTTGGTTTGGTTTAAATGAGTTGATTATGTCATTAAGTTGTTTATTTGCTTATGACTTACTAAGCTATGATAGCTTACTCTGTGTGTTTATATTTGCCTCTGTTTTATAGATTTTGGAGATCAGTTATGAGCTCGGGGATCATCAGCAAAGTCCATCACACTATCGACTGTTTTTGGTATTTTATAAGTTTGAACTTAAATCTATGGCATGTATAGGCTAGATTATATTTGGCTAAGTTTGAAGTTGTGTATATATAATCCATGCGAAAATACCTTGTTTATTTTATTAGATTCGATTTTAAGGTTTGATCGAATTTTGGTTATATTTGATATGGTTGGAGTTTATTTTGGAATGCATTGTAACACCCTGAATTTGGGGCCTAAAAGAGTTGGGTTTTGAGTTTGGGATTCGGATAGAAGAAAACCTAAATAATTAAGAAGTTTTAAATATTATCGTTTAAGAAAAAAAATTTGAATTAAATTACTACTATAAATTTTTTACTGTATTTATTATTACGGATATTTTAAATTTTTATGAAATTTTAATTAGTATTATGAGATAAAATTATTATTATTAGAAAAATATTACTGTATGTATGTTTGAAAAATTGTTATGAAAATTATTATTATTATTTACTGTATTATTGATATTTGAAATTTTTATTATTAGATATATTTATAAAATTATTATTATAATTATTATTATTAGATAGGAAAATATATATATATTTATAAAAGTATTGGTGTTTTGGTGTTTAAACTCTAGGAAAAAAATTGTTTTAATTTTTGCCTCATAGAGGGAATCTGGGCATAAGGCTTATAAAATAAATTGGGCAAGACCGGGCATGAAGAAGCGTACCTGGCCCAATGGTTAGCATGCTAGGTAGTGGGAAAGAAGCTGGGGTTCGACTCCTAGCATGTGCAAAAGTGTTTTATTTTTTCTTTATATCAGGGAACTACGCAGGGAAGCCTTATATATAGTTGGGGTTAAAAGGTAATACAAAGGGAAGCTCGGTCCAGTGGCAGAGGTGCTGGGAGTGTGGTATAGTGCCTAGGTTTGAGGGTTGGCGCGTGCAAAGGCTTGTTTTTATTTTAGAAGCCAGGTCGCACTAAAGAAGGTTTAAGAACAGTTGCGACTGTGTTATGCTATAAGAATGCTTATGGCGCAATGGCAGTAGGGTGCTAGGAGTTCCGCAAGGGCATAGGTTCGAGTTGCGTGGAAGGCAAAATTCCCTTTTTTATAGCAGACCAAAGCTTCAGTAGGTAAGGTTTATAATTAATTGTAACCATATATTAGTAAAGGAGAAAACGTGGTGCAGTGGCCAGCAGCTTGAGCGAAGGCGCAAGGGCGCAAGGTGGATGGTGGTCTGGGGTTCGAGATTCATCTCGCGCACGCAAGGTTGGAATTTTTGCCGCATGCGTGGGGAAGGAGTTAGGGTCTGATCAGGACTCTTGGCAGCATGCTGAGGTGGTGCAAACGGTGGGCTGATCGGTCAAGAGTTTGAGGTGGAATTCAAACATTGAATGTGGCCGAAAATCAAGTTATAATTCGGGGAATTGGAATTTAGGAAAAACTCATATGCCGAAATACACTCACTCGGCCATAGCTAATAAGTGCCGTATATTTTGGCCTTTAGGATTCAGTTTTTCTTCTTCTTCTATTTTCTTTTCTTTTCTCCTCTCTTCATCTACTTCCTTTCTTCTTCTTCTTTCCCTTCTTTTTTTTCTTTTCTTTTCTCTTCATCTACTTTCTCTTCTTCTTTTCCCTCATAGCCGAATCCTTCTACTATTTTACTCATCTCTACTTTCTAATCATTTGATCTTAAGCTTTATACACAAAAGTCGAAATCCCGTAAGCCTATATTTCTTTTGTGTCGATTTCTCCTAGTCAAACCCCCTGATTCTTCCCCATCTTGTGGCCGATTCTTTCTTCTTCTAAACCCTAAAGTTCTGTCGACAAAGCCACTACAAAACTCTCATAACTCATCTTCTTTACTGTTTCAAAAAGCCGAAAACCCCATAGTTTAGGGGCATAGCCGAACCTTTAGATCAGAAAAGGACTGACTTCTGCTACGGTTTGAAGGTTAGATCTACATCAAAATTGAATAAGAACTAAAGTGGAATTGTTGGCTGAGGGAACCGGTGGTAAGTTTTCGAAACTATTTCTTTATTTCGGGAGTTAAGAAAAGCCGAAACCCTTATGGGTGGCTAGCGTTTTGGACTAAGGGTTTTGTTCCTCTGTCTGTTTGGTGTGTAAGCATTAGCGTGGACAAGGGGACGTATAGAAAAGGGCTTGAAGACTAATTGGGTTGGCTCATCAGATCTAACCCATATTTCGGCAAAAGGTAAAGAACTCTGGGATCTAAGGCTGTGTTGGCCGAATATGGTAAGGGGTTAAATACGTAGTTCATTTTTGATATTTAGATTGACGTGTTAGTAATCCAATTGTAGGCAATTTGTGTGAGGATCTCGCCAACGTACCGTTCTAAATCAGGTGTGTATCGAACACCCTCTCATAGTTCAAATCGGCAAAAGCCAAAATGCTGAAAATTCGGCATTCCATGGGCTTGTGAGTGTGCGAGTGCTCACAAGACGTTTAGAAATCATTAGTTCTGAAATCGCAAAGTGGTAAGTTAGTAGTGTGTGAAATTTCGTGCACTTCGGTAATTGGGCCTCGATAGGCTAAAACTGGGCCCAATGGGCTTGCGGGCCCATGCGGGTAAAATAATAAAAAAAAAGGTAATAAGTATGTTCTGTTAGACTGTGGAATCGAAACTGCTTAAACCGGTAAACTGGTCATAAAACTTGAATTAAATGGGTTTAAATTGCTAGTGGACACTGTAGGGCCCATTAGAGGTTTTAGGGCCCAATGGCTAAAATTGTGAAATTGAGACAAATAAATTATTGCGATGACAAATGGGCTAGTAAGGACAGTAACATTCGTGAGAACTCTTAAAACTGATATAATTACTGAAATACCTTTATAGGTGGAAAATTTACAGATTTACCCCTAGGAGCAAAATTACTAATATACCCTTAGGGTTAAGGTTGACCTGAATGCATGTTTGACTGTTACTATTTACTGCATGCCATGTTATTATTATCTGATGCATGGGACTGGGTTATTGATGGAGGAAGTACTGAAAGTGGCTTGTCCACGTACTGGAGGCTTTGCCTCAACTTACTGATATCAGAGCAGTAGTGCTGCAACTGTGGAGTGTAGGGCTGGGTGGGTTGAGCTATTCCCCACATGGAGTGTAGGGCTGGTACGAGTGGAGTGTAGCAGTTGGTTATAGGCTGGGTTGGGCTTGCATACACGAATATGTCTGTTCTGTTCTGGAATGGGCCTATGGGCCATACTGTTATCTGAAAAGGGGCTAAGGCCCAGTTACTGTATTCTGAAAAGGGCTTCGGCCCAGTAGCCGCTGTTATCTGAATAGGGCTTAGGCCCAATGGGCTTGAGCTGACTTGGGCTTTGGATGGGTTTTCCATACACACTGAGTTTTCCAAACTCACCCCCTTTCTCTTCCATCCTTGCAGGTGAGCCCTAGTTGGTGGACTTGGAACTGGGCGGGATTTAGAGTGGCCACGAAGATTAAATTTCTGGTTTTTAAATAAGTTTCAATTAGCTTCCTTTTAAATTTTGCATTTATTTTTGATTATTTCTATCTTGGTTAAAGTTGTAATAAGTCCGCTCTATTATTTTTATTTTGGGTTTTTAAATTACTTAAATCGTTTTCAACTTGAGATTCACATCACTTAAATTGATTCCTTACAATTGGTTAGCTCTAGGCCGCGTTTTATAAAAGTTACTTATTTTCAAAATATCACGATAACCGGGCAAAGCTTCCGCAACGTAAATGTTTTCAAAGGAAATAAATATTTTAAATAGACTTAAACTTAATTTGTTGTTCGTGGACAAGTAATAAGCTTAAAGTGTGGCAATGGATGTGTGCATGTCTAGGATTGGATCATGGAAAAGCTAGGTGCTTAAGCAGTCTAATTAACTCACCTCCTCTTTTCTTGAATCCTACCTGGTGCGCAGCTTCCATTCACTTTAATTTAAAATGAAAATATTCTTTAAACACTAAGAAAGACTTTAGATAAAACATGACTTCTCTAATAACGCTTCAATGTGACACGCTAGATTCGGTCGTAACGTCTAAGCCAGGTTTAGGGTGTTACATGCATATTTTATGATATGTAATTTATGTTTTGGTGATATGTTTGTGGTGCTGGTTATATGATTGAAAATGAAATGTTTAGTTATGAATCATAATCGGCCATGAAAGTAGCTCATTTTAGATGTATAATTTGTGGTATATTTTGTGAGGGGTTTGATTATAAAATTTAACTTAAGTGAGGTTAATATGGTTGATAGATATGGCTAGGTATGATGTTTAAGTATAAGCAAGTTTTGGTCTTAATATATATATATATGTATGTGAGGTGGTTGGCATATTTGCTAATGATAAAGTCATGAGAGTTGGCATGATTAAGTATATGAAAAGTTTATGTTATATGTGTATGAAATTGAATTAATTATTTAGGTTTGGATTATAAATGATTTTGTAGGTTGTACAAGTGATGTTTAGACATGTTTCATAGTATATGAAAAAGACATGATATGATTTAGTGTGATTGTTCGAGTATGACCCAAATTGATATGTTCATATGTGCATAGATTTGTGATGAGTTTAAAAAGAATATTTGATCCTAATATAGTGCTTGTTATGTATTATAAATATAAATGTATGTCTAAAATGCCGTGTGAATATTATAATATAGTTTAATATAATGGCTGATTAGATGATGTGATGAATAGCAAAGTAGATGCATGTTTTAGGAATATTTGATTGGCTATATAGGTACAGTGATGTTGGAAAATAATTATTAAGATTTATATAACCTTAGTATTTGATAAATAGGTGTTTTGGGAATGAATATATTTTAGCAAGTATGTTTAAGTTGGTGAATAGCACTTTGAAAAAAAATACAAATTGTATAATGAAACATATGTACATTTGAACTAATCATCAGATTGTTAATGTCGCATATATGATTAGTCTGCATATATATATATATGCATTGGTTTGATTAGTTTCAATAATTACATGTGTAAGGGTATTAAAATAAAATATTTAATATTATAGCAATTGCATAAAGGTTTACTTAGTGATGGTTAAAGTCTTCATTTGCATTCAAAAATATATTTATTAAATTTCTTTCTATGAAATGGAAAATTTTTTATTTATGTTATGTGGGTATTCGAATACCATTATAGAGATAAATATATAGGCTGAATTATGTATTTATAAAGTGTATGATATAAGACCTTGAGATATGTTTATTGACTTGAGAATATGATGTATGTTTGATATGAAATCGACTGAACTTTAAGATATGAATAATTTATGCATTATGCTTTATGTTTATTATTTAATTGGTAATATCTCTTAACCTTAGTCCCGCGATGGATACGGGTTAGGGTGTTACATTTGATTGGTATCAAAGTTACGATTTAGTCAGTTCTAGGACTAACATAGCATGTGTAAGTCTAGCTATACATGCCATAATTATAAACTGTGATAGTGTAATGATTCTTGACAGTTAAAAATGTGTTTTCTTATAGAAATGGATCCCGATCGAGCGTAATGGATGACGTAGAAGATAATTTTCCCAGTCCTGCTCAGAGGGCAGTGCCTTCTAGGTCAATTTCAAATAGTATAGAGGGAGAGGCTAAGCAAGCCTTCTTCCAATTAATGAATGAGTGGTCTACAGAGTTCGTTCAAACGAATCCGACTGCTCAACAACCTCCACCCCCTCAAGTTTCTGTAACTACCCAAGCCATACGAAAAGAAAAGAAAAGAGAAGCTGATTTTAAAGCTAGAAATTTCTGTGAGAGATCATCGGGTAAATCATTTCAGTCTACATCAAAGAAAATCCGAAATGATTATAGTTGTTCAAAGGCTAACATGGGACACTCGAGTAGAGATTGTGCTAGATCACATTTGAGCTTCAGAGCTCCCATTACTTCGATCGTTAATGTTGAAAATGTCAGATCTGATTGACCTGAGTGCAAACCTTGTGGTAAAAGACATTCGGGTATTTGTAGATTGAATAATCAAGCTTGTTTCAAATGTGGATCCTTAGATCACTTTATCCAAGATTGTCCTGAGTAGGTTGAGCAAGAGATTGTGCAAAATCTGAGATCAAGTAACACTTCAGCCAAGAATAGATCTCCTAGAAATGAGGGAAATGTGAGTAGCATTCAGTGAGGAACTAAAGATACAATAGTTCGATCTAAGGCTCGTGCACCTATTAGAGCTTATGCTATTCACGCTCGCGAAGAGGCTTTAACCCCAGATGTTGTTACTGGTATATTAACTCTCTATGATACTAGTGTAATTGTGTTGATTGATTCTAGTTTTATTCATTCTTATGTATGTGGGACCTTAATATCTAGTAAGACTTTATCTGTAGAGTCTGCTGAGTTTGTGATTAGAATATCGAACCCTTTAGGCTGGTATATTCTGGTTGATAAAATGTGTAAGAATTTTTCGTTGATGGTTCAAGATTCATGTCTTCCGGTTGATTTGATGTTGTTATCATTCGACGAGTTCGATATAATTCTGAGTATGGATTGGTTGATTTTGCACAATGCTGTTGTAAACTGCAAATGAAAGACTATTGAATGATGAGATTAATCGGATTGAGTCTAATGATCTAAATGGTTTACTGGCAGTGATATCTTCGATGTTAGCTCAGAAATATGTGAGAAAGAGTTGTAAAGCTTACTTTATTTATGTGCTTGATTCTAAAGTAACTGAAAAGAAAATTGAATCAGTACCAGTTGTGTGTGAGTGTCTAGATATGTCACCTAAAGAATTACTAAGTTTGCCACCTATACGAGAAGTAGAAATTGGTATTGAGTTAATGCCGAGAATGACTCCGATATCGATAGCTTCGTATAGATTGGAACCTATTGAATTAAAAGAATTAAAAGTTCAGTTGCAAGAGTTGACAGATAAAGGTTCCGCGCGATCGAGTTTCTCTCCTTGTGGTGCACCAATTTTATTTGTGAAAAAGAAAGACAGAACTATGAGAATGTGTATCGATTATAGACAGCTCAATAAGGTGACTATAAAGAATAAATATTCTTTGCCATGGATTGACGACCTGTTCGATCAACTGAAAAGGGCTAAAGTATTTTCAAAGATAGATTTGAGATAGGTTACTATTAGTTGTGAGTTAAGACACTGATGTGCCAAAGACTGATTTCTGAACAAGGTACAGATTTTATGAGTTTCTGGTTATTCCTTTCAGACTTACTAATGTACCTGCTGTATTCATGGATTTAATGAATAGAATTTTTAGACAGTATCTAGATTTATTTGTGGTTGTATTCATTGATGACATTTTGATCTATTTCTGATACGAGCACGCCCAGGAGCTCATTAAGCTTTAACAATGAGCTCCTCAAGCTACTTGAAGTTATAATAAGCCGATTGCAATATAAACATTTCCTGGAATCTATTTTAGCTTCTAATGTAAAACCTTGGTTCGAAATAAGGGCAATGCTCACAGAATCAGCTCGAAGCAACTATCCAAAGAACCCTGCATTATTGGCAAGCTGATCCTAGCTCATTTCTAGCTTCTCGAGCTCTGTCTAGCTCAATTCAGCTCATTTGAGCTCGTTTCAGCTCGTTTGAGCTAAATCAAGCTTACTTTTAGCTCAACCGAGCTTACTTTTAGCTCGTTCTTTATTTCAATAAATTAAACTAAGTTTTAGTTTTATACTGATTAGTTTGCTACAACTTATTAACGAAAATCCTAGCTCAAATAAGTTCATTAAATGTTTCACTTAGTTTGAGCTAGCCTAACTGAATGCTACTATCTAGTCTTTAATTAATGTGTTTAGTTTAGCTTAGCATGATATTTATGATGTCTAGTTCATGCTCTTAACATGTTCAGCCAAATATACATTGTGATTTAATGTGTTCATGTTTCTTGTAGGTTCAGTCGAATGTATTGAGTACATTTAATGAGATTCATGCACGACTAGGTACATCGATTATAAGAGTTCATGCTTGAACAAATTTATGCATGGTGGGCTGACTATTGGTGATTCCTAAGCAACCTTTTGGCCAAGAGATAGCAGCATATTTAATTCCAAGGTGCAGCTGAATGTACAAGAAGTATTAATGAAGTGCATGCATGGCTTGGTTCAAGGAATCGAAGGGTTCATGTATAGATAAAATGCATGAATTGTGACTGGCCCAATAGTTTTCTAAAGGTGTCTTTTCAGCCAAACACCACTAAGGCCGAATCTAGACTTGTCCATTTAGCTAACTTGCAGCCACATTCATCCAAGTTACTTACCTTCAATTAAGAAGCTGTCCATTGTTGTTCCAAGCAGCTGAAGTTAGACAACACATGACAAGGTCTATTCAAGCCCAATGTCAAACCTAGACAAGTTCCTTAAAGCTTCCAAGACATCCAAATTCGTTCAGCCACATTTTTTCTTTAAGAAGCATGTCTTTTGGCTTCAAGAAGCTAAATTTGGACTTAGCATTTTAATAGTTTAGTTCTAGCTTAATCTAGAATGTTCTAGCTAAATTTAAGTAGTTGTCTATTCGACTACTCCAAACAAGGCTATAAATAGTTGTTTACTTTTATTCGTAAAGGTGGTTGAACTTTGATTATTGTTTATTTGTTAATGAAACTATTTGGTGACATTCTTTTCTCTCTAATTTTGTTGAAGACTTTTTGGCTTATGTAGGAAGCCTAGTGGCGTCAACCTATTTTTCATCTATCCCGAACTTATCACTATTCATAATGTGCCATTCGAAACTATATCAAGGTTTCTACTTTACTAAATAGTGGGTCGAGGCTTACCTTCTTTCATCTGATCACCTTAAAAGCCTTTAAGCAATTGGGTCAATACTCTCTAGTATTGGTTCATGCTTTCTTTTGAGTTCCTTTCTTTCCATACTTACATTTCATCTTATCCAAACTGAATGATACTTCCTCGTAGACGATCGAGAATTTCACATACGACTCGACTCATCCCTGAGGCAGATCGTATCATCTAGTATCAGAGCTTGCAAAACGGGAAGTATCGACATTTCCACCATCATCTGGAATAGGTTCATAAAGTGAAAAAAATTATAAAAAAATTTATTTTGTATAAAAAGCATTGCATTTAGCATTCTTGAAATTGAAAAAAAAAAGGAAGGAGAATAATAATAAAAAAGTGTGAAAGTTTATGATCTTTGTTGATATTTTTGTATTCCCGATCAAGTACGTTTGATTTTCTACCATTCACTTCCTACCCCATCGCCATACCCAAAACCATTCCAATTTTCTTTCAGCCAACCCTTAACCCCCTCATCTTTATTCCTTGTTAAACCATTTGCAACTGACCCCTAAGCCTACGATAAGGCCTTGGCAAGTCCGAATACGAAGTTGTGAGAGAAAAGTTTGAGAGGTAAAAGGCACGAGAGTGTGAGCACAATCAATTGGAGGTAAAAGCCAAAATTACGAATACGAGCGATAGCGTAATCAAACTTTTTTCTTTCCAAGTGAAATCATGAAGTTTTTGTTGTGAGGAATTTATTTATGTTCTTATTTAACAATCTTTTCTTTCAGTAATAAATTATGTCTCGTGAAGAATTTTCCAAATCAGAATTCCAATATTTGGTGCAAGAAATGCGAAGAATAGTGAATACTAAGTTTGACAAACTATATTAAAGACTAGATAGTGTGGAGAAAAGAGACCAAAGTGAACGAGTGTCATCTAGTTAGAGAGTAGAACCGAGAACATCACGGAGATATACATTCGATGACTACTCGAGAAAAGATTCCTACTATGATTCCTATTATGATTCCTATTCACCAACAACTTCGAGACAAAGAGACCTATACTATGACTCCTACTCATTGAAGAATTTGAGAAGAGATTTCGACCGAGATTCCTTTTCATCAAGGAATTCAAGACGAAGAGAAGTCGATTTTGATTTTGAATCCTTCCGAGAAGACATACGAGATGAAAGATACACCTCTTCAAGAACTCCAAAGAAAACATCCACGGAGAGATCTTCACGAAGAATTGTTCGTGAACCATATGTAAATAATTTTTCTTTTTTTGAACAAAATTATTATTCTCCTAAATCTTTTGCGTCCCCCTGTAAAAAGAAACTGAGAAAAGAAAAAGACAAAAAGCAAAAAGAGATCAAAAGAAAATAGAGGCAAGAAAGGATTATGAGAGAAAATGAGAGGATCTTGAATGAAATCTAGAAAAGAAACAAAGAAATGAAAGAAAAAGAGGAAGAGAGGAAACAAAATAAGATTGAAAAAGAGCTTGAAAAGGAGAATGAAAAAGAAAAAGAGTTTGATCAAAAGAAAAGACTGGAAAAAGAAATTGAGGTAAAAGAAACGAGTGTCTCCAAAGAAAATGATTCGAGTGCAAAAGATGTTAGTCAGCAAGCGAGGATTGTTTCCACTAACCCACCTGTTAGTTTTTCTTATGATATCTCTTCCCAGGTTTTTGAAAATCCGTGTGACCAATTCTAGCTTTAATACCTTCCCAACGAGTGGCGATTTCAGTTGTACAAGAAAGGTAAGAACAAGAATGACAACTACCCACTTGTGTCCAAAGGTAAGCGAGGTAAGGACTCTATGATTATCGAGTCATTATCATTTGATTTAAAAACTGCTAATAAAGGTTTTGATAGGGAAATTTCTAAAAGGTCTCCAAATTTTGATTTGGTTAGTTAGTGTTCAACTCTTGATGTTAATATCCTTGTCTCAAGAAGAGCCACAAAAAGTTTGTCTCATGACATGTTTAACCCTTTTGTTGATTTGGTTTTAGTTATGCAAATCGTGGATGTGTGTGGTAAAAGTTTTGCACATACAAATTTTGATGTGTTTGAATACTTAAACTCTTTGAACATATGTGCTAAACCTTTTTTCTTAAACATGCCTATTCGATTGGTCTGTGCTGGATTTGAACTTTTGAAAAGTTGCATGTTTACAATTTATTTGTTCAACATATGTGTTTAAAGGTTTTTGCATACAATGAATAATCATTTGATTTTTCCCTTCAAGAGAAATCTTTGAATTTTTGTGCAAAATTTCCATGTGTCGATCTGCCTGTCCGATTGAGATTCTTGAAGTATGAGTTTCTGCATATTTGTCTGCCTAAACTTTTTTAGTTCTATTTTCGTGATTTATTTGAGAAGGTGAAACTCTTGCTGTATATCGGGCTAAGTGACCAAAATCGATTCTTTAAGTCGAGAGTAAGCCACTTTGAGTTGTTATCAATAAAAGGTAAGTACCGTAATCTCATTGTAAATAAATTTGTTATACCTTTTCATCCATTATGAATTTTATCTTCATTTCTGAAAATAAATCTTGTGCTTAGTTTACAAAATCAAAATCTAGTTTTTGAATCTGGAAATTTTGTTTTTAATCCCGGAATCAGTTTATGCTATCCACCTGTGAATAACATCTTAGCATGTCCTTTTAAGTATATCCTTCCTGATGGTATTGACTTCTTCCATCTTTGTGGAAATTACATTTTGAAGAGCGCGAGTTACTCCATTGATTTTTCACCTTTTTAGGTTTATTTGAGTCTGAAATATCGATTACATTACCTTGCTGAGGAGCGAAGGGTTATTTTGAGCAAACGAGGTAAAATCAAACTTTCAACATGTAACTTTCAAGGTAATCAAGGTAAGTCAATAATATCTTTGTTTTGTTTGAAAGATGAATAAATCGGTGTTGTTGATGATGACCTTGTTAAAGATATGGAAAGACCTTCATTTCATTTGAATTTTAGAAGAAATTCTATTCATGATCCGAACTTTGAAAGCCATTTGTTTTATGCTGAAATTGGAAGCTCACCTTTGATTAACCATGATGTTGATAATAGTTTTGTGGAAAGCGGCCATGCTATTTACCCTGCTAAAGTAAATCCATTCAATTGAATATGGCAAGGTGAGGTTGTTCAAATCAAAAAGCTAAGTGAATATGTCCTTTGTTTTGATCCATTTGGAATGTTATGGTTGAAACGAGGAATGAATATTCGTTTGCAAGATTGCGTGACTAATCAATCTTTGGCCCCTTTCTCTTTAATTTTTCATATTGATGGCATATCAAACTTGTGTGACATTGCGAAGTATCCATGTTATGATCGAATAAGATTTTTTCCATATAACCTTTGGAATAAATTTTATATATGCTATTTGAATACTTTTTGTTTGTTATTGCCGAATAAGGTTTGTGTGTGTAACAGCCCGATTTAGGGCCTAGTCAGAATAGTGGTCTCGGGACCACAAATCCAAAGTTGAAGAAATTATTTTATTATTATTTTGGAGTCATAGCATGTTTATATTAGTACATGAAAATTTTGGTGAGTTAATTTTGACGTTTGTGAGCCCGATTGTAAAAAAGGACTAAATCGCATAAAGTGTAAAAGTCCTAAATTGATAGCAAAAGGTGTTAAATAGCTAGAGAATCTAAATTTGGGGCCTTTAAAGGGCAATTAGACCCCTAGAAATAGGGTGGCCGGCCATAGGAGACATGTGTGGTCAAAAATTTTAATTTTTGGTGGGATTAGGTGACCAATTTTGACTAAAATAGAAAATAGAAAAAGGAAATGATATCACCCTATTTCCCATTTCTTCTTAGCTGAAAATTTCAGCCATTTTTGGGTTTTAAGCTTCAAAAATTTTCAGCAACTTGAAGCACTCACAAGTAAGTGATCCTAATGGCTTTTCTAAAATATTTTGTACTTTTGAAACCCTTGAAGCATGAGTTTTCAAATGAGGGTGCTATCTTGCAAAATTATCAAGAGTTTAGGGTTTTTCCATGAAAGAATTTATGTTGTTTTCTGAGTTTTTATGGGAGAAAATGAGTCTTGGTTGTCTTATAAACAACTTTTGTGAAAGGTGTTAGCATGAAAACACCTAAAAGGACTATTTTCCATAAGTTGCAAAATAAGTGATAAGTGTGTGAAATAGTTGGAAGTTTAGGTTGCTATAAGAGTAAAAAGAGTTTAGCTAAGCTTAAGAGGTAAAGAAACTCGATAAAAATCGATTTTCGGGTATAAGGGTAAAATGGTCATTTTGCCAAAGTCATTTTACCAAAAATGTGAATTTTCAATTGCCTAATTGTAATTAGTGACTAAACGAGTGTATTTTGATAATATAGATCAAGAATTGTCAAATCCGAACCAAGACCGAGGGAAATCTAAGCAAATCGACGAAACCGTATAGTCGCTACATTTTGAAATCCAAGGTAAGTTGTATGTAAATAATATAACTACATTGCTACTATCCGTATTTAAATTTTCATTGAATAGATATGGCATGAATTGCTTGATTTCGAGATTGAGAATGTGTAATGATCATTGAGATAGTAGAATTCCCGTTGGGACCTTAGAAAGTAAACAGGATATTCATGCCGTATCACTTGGGTCATTTGTGTGAGCTAGTGTAAGACATGTCAAAGACATGCATCGGCCACATTATGAGAGCCAGTGTAAGACCATGTTTGGGACATGGCATCGGTATTGAGACGAGTGCTAATGTAAGACATGTCTTGGACATGCATTAGCCTCGAGACGTAAGCTAGTATAAGACATGTTTGGGACATGCATCGGCTACGAGATGTGTCAGTGTACGACCATGTCTGGGACATGGCATCAGCATGGTTATGTGAGAGCTAGTGTAAGACCATGTCCGGGACATCGCATCAGACTCGAAGATGATAGCCAGTGTAAGACCATGTCTGGGACATGGCATCGGCACTTTACCCATGATTAAGGCCTATGGAATATCCGGTAGTGTTCCGAATGGTTCAACAGCGAGAGTTATAAATTTAAGTTAATAAGAAAAGTATAACCATATTGTAAGTATTACAGGTACCCAAGTGATACATATGTATAAGATGTGAACTCATTGTATATGCTATGTGATTTGTATGAAGTAAAGAGTAAGTCATGCTTATTCCCACTTTGGTCTCATAAGTTGTTGGTAAATTGTAGACTTATTGTTGTATATTTATTTATATGCAACTTACTAAGCTTTATGCTTACTCCCTTTCCTTTCCATTTCTTTCAGTGCCGCCTAACTAGCTCAAGGATCACCGGAAGTCAGAGATATCGACCACACTATCAGCCGAAACATTCGATATAGTTGGATTTATATTTTCGAATATGGCATGTATAGGATTAGAACTTATTATTGAGTCTTAGAGATTTGGCCAAATGTGTTGGCTTGGGATAGATTCGACACTTAGTATTAAGCCATGAACGATAGCTAATATTTACATTGAGTTTATAAAAGTTGCATCTACATGGTTGAATGAATGTCTATTGTGGCTGATTTGATTTTTGAAATTATGCTTGTTTTGGTATTGGCTGGTATTTGCATGAAAATAGGTATGCAAGGGTGGCAATGAGGTTTGGTAAATATCCTTATATTACCCATACGGGTAGACACACAGGCATGTGTCTAGGCCATGTGTGACACACGGTTAGCCCTTTGGGCGTATGGTCCAGTCGTGTGACCCCTGCACGTAAAAATTTCAAGTCAGTATGCATGATAATAAACACACGAGTAGAGACACGGCCATGTGTCTCAGCCGTGTGAAGGACACGACCTAGTACACAGGCGTATGCCTTGGCTGTGTGACAATTTAGGAATGCTGACATCAGAAATAGAATACCCAGGTTTTTGCACTCGGGTTAAGACACGAGTGTGTCTTGGTCGTGTGAGGGACACGGGACATTGACACGGGCATGTATCTGGCCGTCTGAAAACCCCTATAGGTGTGAATTAGAATTTAATTCCACACGGGTGTGGGACACGGGTGTGTCCCAAGGCGCTTAGGTCGTGTGGACCACACGGACCACCAACACGACCATGTCGAAATGGTCACACGGGCCTGTTACCCTTCCACAGGGATGTGTGATCTATTTTAAGGCAAATTTCTTAAGGTTGGTTTAAGGACCCTGAATGGTTTTGAATAGTTTTTAACGGTCGATTTGGGGCTCATAGGCCCATAGTAATAAGTTTAAAGTAGAAATTGAAAAGGTTTTAATTTGGACCAAGTCTCAGTGACTTGAGACTGTTTGTATGCATGAGATAAAGTTAGGTAATGCCTCATACTCTGACCCGGCGTGGGTTACGGGTATAGGGTGTTACAGTGTGCAATCCTTTATCCCATTCGAACGAGGAAAGCTATGCAAGAAGGTACATTTTCAAATGGACAAAAGTCTCGACTTGAGGACAAGTCGCCCTCAAGAGGAGGGATGATACGAGCATGCCTTGGAGCTCATTAAGCTCTGACAATGAGCTCCTCAAGCTACTTGAAGTTCTAATAAGCCAATTGCAATATAAACGTTTCCTAGAAGCTGTTTTAGCTTCTAATGCAAAACCTTAGCTCGAAACAAGGGCCAATGCTCATAGAATCAGCTTGAAGCAACTATCCAAAGAACCGGTGCATTGTTGGCAAGCTGATCTTAGCTCATTTCTAGCTCCTCAAGCCCATCCAGCTCGTTTCAGCTCATTTAAGCTCGTTTCAGCTCGTTTCAGCTCAACCGAGCTTACTTTCAACTCGTTCTTTATTTCAATAAATTAAACTAAGTTTTAGTTTTATACTAATTAGTTTGCTACAGCTCATTAATGAAAATCCTAGCTCAAATAAGTTCATTAAATGTTTCACTTAGTTTGAGCTAGCCGAACTTAATGCTACTAGCTAGTCTTTAATTAATGTGTTTAGTTTAGCTTAGCATGATATTTATGATGTCTAGTTCATGCTGTTAACATGTTCAGCCAAATATACATTGGGATTTAATGTGTTCATGTTTCTTGTAGGTTCAGCCGAATGTATTGAGCACATTTAATGAGATTCATGCACGGCTAGGTACATGGATTAAGAGTTCATGCTTGAATGAATTTATACACAGTGGGCTGGCTATTGGTGATTCTTAAGCAACCTTTTGGCCAAGAGATAGTAGTATATTTAATACCAAGGTGCAGCGAAATGTACAAGGAGTATTAATGAAGTGATGCATGGCTTGGCTCAAGGAATCGGAGGGTTCATGTATGGATGAAATGCATGAATTGTGGCTGGTCCATTAGTTTTCTAAAGGTGTCTTTTTAGCCAAACACCACTAAGGCCGAATCTAGACTTGTCCATTGAGCTAACTTGCAGCCACATTCATCCAAGTTACTTACCTTCAATTAAGAAGTTGTCCATTGTTGTTCCAAGCAGCCAAACATAAACAACACATCACAAGGTCTATTCAAGCCCAATGTCGAACCTAGACAAGTTCCTTAAAGCTTCCAAGACATCCAAATTCGTTTAGCCACGTTTCTTCTTTAAGAAGCATGTCTTTTGGCGTCAAAAAGCTAAATTTGGACTTAGCATTTTAATAGTTTAGTTCTAGCTTAATCTAAAATGTTCTAGCCAAATTTAACTAGCTTTTAAGTTTAAGTAGTTGTCTATTCGGCTACTCCAAACTAGGCTATAAATAGTTGTTTACTTTCATTTATAAAGGTGGCTGAACTTTGATTATGATTTCTTTTTTAATGAAACTATTTGGTGAGATTCTTTTCTCTCTAATTTCGCTAAAGACTTGTTGGCTTATCTAGGAAGCCTAGTGGCGTCAACCTGTTTTTCATCTATCTCGAACTTATCACTATTCATTGTATGGCATTTGAAACTATACCAAGGTTCCTATTTACTAAGTAGTGGGTCGAGGTTTACCTTCTTTCATCCGATCACCTTAAAAGCCTATAAGCAATTGGGTCAATACTCTCTAGTATTGGTTCGTGCTTGCTTTTAAGTTCCTTTCTTTCCATACTTACATTTCTTCTTATCCAAACCGAACGATACTTCCTCATAGACGATCGGGCATTTCACATATGACTCAACTCATCCCTGAGGCGGATCGTATCAATTTGCCAAAGATCAATCCGTCAATTGGAGTGTCACAGCCGTGGATCTTACTTCACCTATTCCTAACATTTTGAAACTAGATTTTTCCATCAAATTGATTCTCGCTCCAAGATCACATAAAGCTTTACCACAGTAAGATTCTCCAATATTACAGGATATAGTAAACCTTCTAGGGTCCTTCATTTTCAAAGGTATTTTGTTCTGTAAGGACGCATTGCACTCCTTTGTTAGTGCTACAATCTCAAACTCACTAAGCATTTTCTTCTTTGTTAGTGCTACAATCTCGAACTCACTAAGCATTTTCTTCTTAGACAGAATATCCTTCATGAACTTGACATAATTGGGCATTTGTTCTAAAGCTTCTACCAATGGTATATTGATGTGAAGCTCATTTAGAACATCCTATTTCTGTTTCTATTAGGCATTGCACTCCTATTTCTATTGCTTGCTCCTTTAGTATATAAACAGACTCAAGACTTATGGACAATTCTTGAAAGAATGAATCTCCCCACAATATACATAGGAAACAACATCAAATTGACTCGGTGGCTGAGCTGCAACATGATTTAAAGCGTTGGTAGTAAACTGTTTCAATATTGAAGATATAGAAAATACATGAGCTGAAAGTGAAGCAAGGGCATCTACTTTATGCACTCTGGCTACTAGTCTTCCTAAATATGCTCGATTTTTCGGCCACTAGTAGTTGTTATTGGTTATTCTCTCAATGATCCTGTAAGCCTCATTAAGACTTCGATAAGAGAACACCATCTGTAGAAGCATCTACCACCAACCTTATCTGTACGTTGAGACCATTATAAAATGTCTCCAACTAGATGTAATATGGATCCCATGGTGAAAGCATCTACAAAGTAACTCCTTGAATCTTTCTCATGCCTTCTATAGGGACTCATCATCCATCTGCTAAAAAATGATGATCTTATTCCGCAACTTCGTATTTTTGCTAGGTGGGACATACTTTACCAGGAAGCGTTCAGCTAATTCTTGCCACGTTCAAATTGAATGTAGTGGTAACAAATTAAGCCATGCTAGTGCTTGATATCGCAATGAGTTTGGAAACAACTTTAATCTCAGCACGTCTTCAATTACACTGACTATCTTAAAGGAATGGCTCACCTCCATGAATAGCCAAAGGTGAAGGTGTAGATCTTCTGTGGGCATTCCACTAAATTTGCCTATTGTTTGAAGCATCTAGAGCATTACAGGCTTCAATTCAAACTGCGATGCTTAGATCTCTGGTCTCATTTTATTACTCAGATTAAGTTCTTTAAAAAGGGGCACATCATACTTCTTTATAGCTCGATCCCTATCATAAGCAATAAGGATTGGATTATGAATATTAGCGGCTCTATTCCCTTGAAAATCATTCCATCTTTGCGGCTTGCCTTTAGGAAAATCTTTCTCATCTTCTTTGTCGAAATGTCCGCTTGATTTCAAGGTCTACAGGAAGTAGATCAGTGATTTGATATATGCTCCTAAACTCCTAAAAAGAAATCACAAAAAATAAAGAATAATTAATTAATTAATTAAAAATAAAAATAAATAAATCAAATTGCAAGAAATTATTTCACAAATAAGGATTAAATTAACAGTCCCCAGCAACGGCACCAAAAACTTATAACATATGGGTTTGTGCAAGTATACACAGTCGTTATCAAGTAATAAGTAAGTAAAAGAGTTATCGTCTCCACAAGGACTGTATCTGTTAATCAAATAATTGCAAATTATGAATTTACAAGTTGGTAAGAAAAATACAATAATTTTGAAGTGATAGATGTTAAAATTGAATTAATTAACTAGATGCAATTTAACCTAAATGAAAATTAGATGAAATGAAATGCAAGGTGATGGTTTTGTAGCAATTTCACAAGTTCAACAACAATAACATGAATAAGCCAGAACAATTACAATACTTGACTCAATTCATTTTCATCATGTTTAACAATGTTCAGAAAATATTTCATGGAAACTCGATCTTTCATTAACTGGGATCTCATATAAGTTAAACCATGTAACAGCACGATTTCGGTAAAATCAAAATAGTGGTTTCGGGACCACAAATCTGATTCCGAAAGAAAATTATTTTAATATTATTTTATGGTCTACAGTATGATAATAATGTCGTATGAAAATTTCGTAAAGAAATTTTACCGATTATATGTTTAATTTGATAAATGACCAAATTGCACAAAGTGCAAAAGTTGAGTTCTAATAGCTAAAGGGATTAAATAGCTATGGAATTCAAAATTTGAGGTCCTTAAATGGTAAATAGACCATTCAAAATGCTTAGTTTTTAAGGATGATGATTCATTCATGGAAAATTAATTAAAGAAAAGGATAAAATTGGAAAGATGATAACTAAAGATGGTAAATAATAAAATAAAGAAAATATCATCATTTTTATCATCTTTCCCAAATAAATATAGAAACCCTAACCATGGAGAATGGAAGAAAGAGAAAACTTATTTGGCCAAATTAAGTAAGAATTCAAGTATCGTTTTTAGTAATTTTTATATTTTTGAGATCGGGATTACCTAATATAGTTATTTTGGGGATTAATTTGAAAAGTTATCAAAGTATAGAAAATTTTCCATGGATGAATATGCTGAAATTTTGAAATATATGGTGGAAAATGAAAGGTTATTGATAGCTAAACAACTTTTACAAAGAAAATTTTAATGAATTTATGATTTAGGGACTAAATTGTAAAAATAAAAAAGTCATGAAAAGAATTTGAATTTTATGAAATACATAGGCTGTAAATGTTACTTGTAAAATTCAGGTAGGCTTGGAATAAGGATAAAATTGCATGAATTTCATTTTTTGAGCCTAGGGACGAAATCGTCATTAATTAAAAATTTAGGGGCAAAACGATAATTTTGCCTAAAATGTGAATTGGACTGAATTGAGTATGAATTGTATTAAATTGATGTTAAATTTACTCGTATAGATCTGGATAGACCAAATTTGGAGTTAGAACGAGGAAAAGAGGAAAATGTCAAATTAGTAGATTTTATGTACATGAACAATTGTTAAGGTAAGTTCATGTAACTAAATTGTGTATATTTATACGCTTGTATTGAATGTATTTATGTGAATTGTATAATTTTTATAAATATATGAAATGATCACATATCCGATAATGCCAGAAAAGTGTCAAATCCCATTTGAATAAATGAAAATTGATGGATACAAGTTTCCCGCATTAGTTGTGGTCTTGCATAAGTTGCAGACACACCATAGCTCAAAAGAGCATCTTGTATTAGCCCTCTTGAGATTCCCATTATATGGTTCTTGCGAGCTTCCCAATAGGTTGTGATCCTACATTTGTTGTGGGCACACCTTAGCTCTTATGGGCATCCCGATTATAGGCTCTTTATGAGCTTCCTGTTAAATTTGCTCTTACTGAGCTTCCCGATTGTGCTAGCTTGAACTTCCCAATATTGGCTATTCAGAGCTTCCCGATATGGTTCTTTGTGAACTTCCCGACAAGGTTCTTTATGAGCTTCCCGAAATGGCTCTGTGTGAGCTTCCCGTTACAAGGCTCGAGAGTGTGCTTCCCAATTATGTGCCCTAATTAGGTACCCCTGAATATGAATTGACAGTTTTTGATTTGTACATTTCGAATGTACTACCTGAGTATCCATCGATATTTCAAATAAATTCAAAAGGAAAAATCCTGACATGAGAAAATATGAACACGAAATGAATTATTACATGTATCTGCCGGAAATACATTGAAATGATGATACATTATAGATGGGAGTATGAGATGGTGATATATGAACATGGAACTTATTTGATGAATATGTTCATCTAAGATTATAAATCTATACACTTCGAGTGTATTTTCCCGGGTTTCTATCGATATTTTAATTGATTTAATGAGCAAAATCCTGACATGAAAAAATTTGAACTTGAGACGAAATATTATGAAAATGTACTTGAAATACATGGGTATAATTTGTATATGTTATTTGAATTCATAATGTGGAAAGTATATGTATATGGGAATTTGGTTATTATTGAGCCCATACATGTTTCTTTATGTTTATATGAGATAATATGACTTAGAAACAGACTGTTACCCTATGTACATGATGTATATAGAAATGACATTACCTAATATAATGATGCATGAATTGGTTGTTACATGAATTTGTATCATGCTTGATGACTTTTTTCATCCATGATTAAGGACTATTATATATGATTACTTGGCTAACATGATGAGGATATGTGTTTAGGGCTTGTGGTAAAATTGGTTGATAGTGCCTTGCATGTTTATTTTAAACATAAATATATGGTAAGTTATTTACCATGTTATAGGAACTTACTAAGTATTTCATGCTTACTTTGTTTTATTTTCCCTTGTTCTATAGTAATTCGGAAGCTCATTGGATTGGAAGCATCAGTAGGGATCACTCACACTATCTATCGGCCCATTTCGGTGTATATATATGGTAAATTAATTATGGTTATAATGGCATGTATAGGTTAATTAACCAATAATGACATGTAAATGTTTTAAATGAAACTAGCTATTGGAATGGCTTGTATTTGACATATTTTGATATGTTTATAAGTGGATCTATCATGTTTGAAGAATGAATGTGATCATGCATATATGCATTTGACAAATAGGAAAGTATGAATGATAGATTAAGATGTTAATAAATTGTCATCTGAGGTACCTAAGGGTGTAACACCCCTTACTCGTATCCGTCGCCAGAACAGGGTACGAGGTATTAACAAATTATAGTATATACTATTAAATAAAACCCAACAAAAATATGGCATGCAATTTAATCATGAATCATTATAACATATGCCATTAACAATACAAACCAATTTCAAAGGCTTCGTACAAAATGATTAGTTTGATACTATAATTAGTATTTTAAACCTAGACAATTATGACACGTAACAAAATAACTAATTCTGCTATACATGCCATATTTCAAAATGTTGAGTTCGAATACCAAGAGTATTGATAGAGCGGGCGGATCTTCAACGATCTTTAACTCCTGTGCTAGCTGGATGACACTATAAGACAAAGGAGAGAAAAGAAAGTAAGCTTATAGCTTAGTAAGCAAGTATATAAATAACAAATAAGGAATCTAATATGTTTACAACATAACTCAATTATATCATATTTTTAATTTTACTATTTACTCCGATTTGATCAAGCTGTCCCTCCTGCGTCATGATTACTAAATAAATCATAACTCGAGTTACGAAACTCAAAATTCAAATCCGTAAAATTTCCCTGAATCTAGACTCATAAAACGTCTTACTAATTTTTTTCTAGAATTTTTGGTTCAGCCAATTAGTACAGTTTATTAGTTAAAATTTCCCCTGTTACACAGCTCAATTGATCTGACCTCTGTTCACTACGAATTGAATTTCTCTTAGTACACAATTCAAATAACCATGAAACCTATTTCATTTAAAACTAGACTCAATAAGAAATTTAGGCATATAAACTATATTTCTTAATTTATTTTGTACAATTTTTAATGATTTTTCAAAGTTGGAATAGGGGATCACATAGTCATCCTGAGCAAGTCACACACAATTGTAAATATCTCAAAATATAGAATTCCTTTGCTTGCTCTGTTTCTTTTATATGAAAATAGACTCATTAAGCTTTAATTTCAAATCTCATTCAACTTTAGTAGTATCATAGCTATGGTTTAGTCGGTTCTCGAACTAATAAAGTGTGTGTAAAAGTCTAGCTATACATGCCATAAAAATATTGTGATAGTGTGGTGACTCCTGATTATTCTAAACTGTTTTTTGTTTTAATATAGTAATGGATCCTGAAGGAACTACGGCTGATGATGCTGCTAGTAATGCGCTAGCTCCCGCATAAGGGACCGTGCCTGTGGAAAGTAGACCTGAGACATTGAGACAGAGAGATGAGGCTCGGGATGCCTTTCTCCAAATGATGAACAATTGGTATACTGAGTTTATTCGAGAAAATACAAATGCTCAACCTCCTCCGCCCCCTCCCATACCTCAGACGATTCCTGTAGCTGCTCAAGGCATAGATTTGGTAAGAACGAACAAGCCTCCGGTTGACAAGATTCGAAAACAAGGGGCCGAAGAGTTTAGAGCAAAGATCGATGATGATCCTGAGAAAGCGGAGTTCTGGCTTGAAAATTCTACCCGTGTATTTGATAAGCTCTCATGTACACCCCAGGAGTGCTTAAAATGTGCTGTATCACTTTTGAGAGATTCGGCCTACCATTGGTGGAAGATTTTGGTAGCAGTGGTGCCAAAAGAAAGAGTTACTTGGGATTTCTTCCAGGAAGAATTCAGAAAGAAATACATAAGTCAGCGATTTATTAATCAAAAACGGAAGGAGTTCATTGAATTGAAACAGGGCAAGATGTCTGTGGCAGAGTATGAACGCGAATTTGTAAGACTCAGCAAGTATGCCCAAGAATGTGTGTCCACCGAGGCCATTATGTGCAGAAGGTTTGAGGATGGGCTAAATGAGGACATTAAAGTGCTTGTGGGAATTTTGGAGTTGAAAGAATTTGTAGTATTGGTTGACCGAGCTCTTAAAGCCGAAGAATTGAACAAAGAAAGAAGAAAAGCTACTATTGAGGTTCGATATGCCAGAAAAGGCCGATAAGCAAGTCATTTCAATCTCAATCAAAGAGGTCCAAAGAGACAAACCCTCGAATGACAGTTTCAACTGGGGATTCACACAGAGATCGTGGTAGAGCATATTCGGGGTCTAAAGCTCAAGCTACTTCGGTGGCAAGTGTGGGTAATGTGCGACCTAGAAAGCCCGAGTGTCAGCAATGTGGCAGGAAACATTATGGTGGGTGTTGGGGAAACGAGCGAGCTTGTTTCAGGGGCGGTTCTCGCGAGCATTTTATTAGAGACTGTCCAGAGAAAGTTAAAGAAGAAAGATTTCAGAGTGCTAAACAGAATACCACCGCTAGTAGAGGTAGACCACCGAGAAATACTGGAGGTGGGACTAGCAGTAAAACTGCGATGAAAGATTCAGCGACGAGATCAGAAGCTAGAGCGCCTGCTAGAGCTTATGCTATACGTGCCCGAGAGGATGCATCATCTCCCGATGTCATTACTGGTACATTTTCTCTTTATGATACTATTGTTATTGCATTGATTGATCCCGGGTCCACTCATTCCTATATTTGCATAAATTTAGTATCTAATAAAAAGTTTCCTGTTGAGTTTATTGAGTTTACGATTAAAGTGTCGAACCCCTTAGGCCAATATGTGCTAGTTGACAAGGTTTGTAAGAATTGTCCACTAATGATTCAAGGTCACTGTTTTCCGGCTAATCTGATGCTGTTACCATTTGATGAGTTTGACGTTATTTTGGGAATGGATTGGTTGACATTGTATGATGCCAAGGTAGATTGTAAACAAAAAACACTAGAGTTGAAATGTGAAAATGGAGAAATTCTGTGGGTTGAAACAGATGAATCAAATAAATTGCCTATGGTGATTTTGCACATATCTGCACAGAAATACATGAGGAAAGGATGTGAAGCTTATCTGGCTTATGTAATGAATACTGAGTTGCCTCAACTGAAGTTTGAATCAATACCGATAGTTTGTGAGTTTCCAGATGTATTTCCAGAGGAATTGCATGGGTTGCCTCCGAACAGAGAGATAGAGTTTGCCATTGATTTGTTGCCGGGTACTGCACCGATCTTGATTGCTCCATATAGAATGGCTCCGACTGAATTAAAAGAATTGAAGGCTTAGTTGCAAGAGTTAACAGATAAGGGATTTGTGAGACCGAGTTTCTCTCCCTAGGGTACTTCTGTATTGTTCGTAAAGAAGAAGGATGGTTCAATGAGACTTTGTATTGATTACCGTCAGCTTAATAAGGTGACTATAAAGAACAAGTACCCATTGCCGAGGATTGATGATTTATTCGATCAGTTAAAGGGAGCCACAGTGTTTTCAAATATCGATTTGAGGCCTGGTTACTACCAGTTGAGAGTTAAGGAGTCGGGTGTGCCGAAAATCGCCTTTAGGACAAGGTATGGACATTTTGAGTTTCTTGTGATGCCTTTCGGCTTAACAAATGCTCCAGCTATATTTATGAACTTGATGAACCAGATCTTTCGGCCATATTTGGATAAGTTTGTAGTAGTGTTTATAGATGACATTCTAATTTATTCTCGGGATGAGTCTGAACATGCCGAACACTTGAGAACCATATTGCAGATCTTGAGAGAAAAGAAATTGTTTGCTAAGTTTAGTAAAAGTGAGTTTTGGCTTCGTGAAGTCGGATTTTTGGGACATATAGTCTCAGGTGATGGTATTCGGGTGGATCCAAGCAAGATTTCCGCGATCGTTGATTGGAAACCGCCAAAGAATGTATCCGAGGTTAGAAGCTTTTTAGGCTTGGCCGGGTATTATAGACGTTTTGTTGAGGGATTTTCGATGATTGCCTCTCCTATGACTAAGTTGTTGCAAAAGAATGTTAAGTTTGAATGGGCTGATAAATGTCAGCAGAGTTTTGAAAAGTTGAAAGCACGATTGACTGAAGCACCAACTTTAGTACAGCTCGAGCCAGGAAAGGAGTTCGTAATTTATAGTGACGCATCATTGACAGGCCTTGGATGTGTGTTGATGCAAGAGGGTAAAGTGGTAGCTTATGCTTCAAGACAGTTAAAACCGTATGAGAAGAACTATCCTACACATGATTTGGAATTGCCCGCTATTGTCTTTGCCTTGAAGATTTGGCGACATTATTTGTATGGTGAAAATGCCGAATTTTTACTGATCACAAAAGTTTGAAGTATTTGATGAATCAAAAGGATTTGAATCGGTGACAGCGGAGATGGCTTGAATTATTAAAGGATTATGAGCTAGTGATTAATTATCATCCGGGAAAAGCAAATGTAGTTGCTAACGCCTTGAGCAGGAAATATCTTTTTACTTTGAGAGCCATGAATACGGGGTTAGCATTGTCTGATGATGGGTCAATCTTAGCAGAGATGAGGGCTAAACCGTTATTTCTCCAGCTGATTTGTGATGCTCAAAAGAACAATAGTGAGTTGCGAACCAAGAGAACTCAATGCGAATCAGGTTACGACTCAGATTTTCGAGTTGGACCAGACGACTGTTTGATGTTATGAGACAGGATATGTGTACCGAAAAATGATGAATTGATTCAGAAAATATTACATGAGGCGCACAGTGGCTGTTTATCAATTCACCCTGGTAGCACAAAAATGTATAATGATTTAAAGAAGTTGTATTGGTGGCCAGTTATGAAAAGGGACATTTCTGAATTTGTAACCAAGTGTTTGATCTGTCAACAAGTAAAAGTTGAACATCAAGTGCCTTCAGGACTACTTCAACCGGTAATGGTGCCTGAGTGGAAATGGGACAAGATTACCATGGATTTTGTAGCTGGTTTGCCTTTGACTCCTAAAAAGAAGGATGCTGTCTGGGTAGTGGTTGATAGATTAACAAAGTCAGCCCACTTTATACCAGTACATACCGATTACTCACTTGATAAATTAGCTGAATTATATATTGCTGAAATTGTGAGGTTGGAGTGCCTATGTCTATAATATCAGATAGAGATCCGAGATTTACCTCGAGATTTTGGAAAAAGTTACAAGAAGCTTTGGGTACAAAATTGAACTTTAGTACCGCGTTTCATCCACAAACAGATGGTCAGTCGGAAAGAGTAATCCAGGTACTTGAGGATATGCTTAGATGCTGTGTCTTAGAATTTGGAGGTAGTTGGTAGAAATATCTATCTTTGATTGAATTTGCCTACAATAACAGTTATCAGTCAAGTATACAAATGGCACCGTACGAAGCCTTGTATGGTCGCAAGTGTCGGACTCCTTTATATTGGACCGAACTTAGTGAGAAACAGATTCATGGAGTTGATCTAGTTAAAGAAACTAAAGAGAAAATAAAAGTAATTCGGGATTGCTTGAAAGCTACTTCAAATCGACAAAAGTCATATGCAGATTTAAAAAGAAAAGAGATTGAATTTCAGGTGGGTGATAAAGTGTTCTTGAAGGTGTCACCATGGAAAAAGATTCTGAGATTTAGCCGAAAAGGCAAGTTGAGTCTACGTTTTATTGGGCCGTACGAGATTACTAAGAGGATTGGACCAGTGGCATATCGGTTGGCCTTACCGGCAGAGTTAGAAAGAATTCATAACGTGTTTCATGTATCAATGTTGCGACGTTATCGTTCTGATCCTTCACATGTGATTTCTCCAACAGAAATTGAGATTTGACCGGATATGACCTATGAGGAGGAACCAATAAAGATTTTGGCTCGGGAAATTAAACAGTTAAGAAATAAAAGTATAGCCTTAGTGAAAGTATTGTGGCATAGACATGGGATAGAAGAGGCTACGTGGGAACCTAAGGAAGCTATGAAGAAACAGTACCCGTACCTCTTTACCGGTAAGATTTTCGGGGACGAAAATCTCTAAAGGGGGCGAGAATTGTGACAACCCGAATTAGGGCCTAATCGGAATAGTAGTTTCGTGACCACAAATTCGAGATAGAAATAATTGTTTTATAATTATTTTGGGGTTTATGATATGATTTCATGATTTCGTGAAAATTTCGTGATGAAATTCTATGCATTGAGCGCTTAAGTTGAGATTAGGGACTAAACTGAATAAATTGTAAAACTCGTGTTTTAGAAGTTTTTAGTATGAAATTGCTTTAGAATATTAATTAGGAGGTCTTAAATAGCAATTTGACCCATTCCTAAGTTATGGACAAAAGTTGGACATGGAGGGAATTTTTGGAAAGTTTAGTAGTAAGGGCATTTTGGTCATTTGTATATTAAATGAAATAAAATGGGAAAAATAACACAAAATTGGTCATCATCTTCACTAGTTGCTGCCGAAATTTGCTCTCCTCCATAGCTAGGGTTTCTTCAACTTTCAAGCTTCATAATCAAGAAAGGCGTGGAATCGACAAGAAAGTTTTGGACTAAATTGCAAAATTCTCATATTTTGCACCGAGGTAAGTTTTATGTAAATAATACATTAATTTCATTTACATTCTTATATTTTAGCCTATTATATATATATACTAGCTGATGTTGAAGTATAAATCGACTATTGGAAGAATGGAAATAAGTAATAGAGAGAGAGATCCCGATTGAACATTCGGAAAGATCGAATAAAATAGAGGGAGCATAGCTAGGTCACATGTATGGTGCTGATTGCACATCATGTGTACAAGAAAGCTACGAGATACTATGTAGTAGCTAAGTCACATGTGTGATACGGGATGTATCCCATGTAGACAAGAGAGCTACGTGAGAGATAAATGTAGCTAGGTCCCATGCGTGATTCCAAGTGAAGGACACCATGTAGACAAGAGAGCTACGAGACAAATCGGCTAGGTCGCATGAGTGGTACTAAGTGTTCACCATGTGTACAAGAGAGCCGAATTAAATGTAATATGATGGTGGGGCTGTGTGCTAAAACCATCAAGTATCGAGGATTAATCCGAATTGTTCAACGGGATGGCTTTGTGGTGACATTGTAGTCATGGGCCTATACTTGTGATGTATGAAATGTGGTGGAAATGATTTGTGATATATATATATAAGTTAAAATGAGGTTAGTACAAAGAATGTGTGAAAGAGTGAAATTAGCATTAAAATTGTTTTGGACAGTAGCAGTGACGTGATTTTTAAAAATCACCAAAAATAGAAGGAATTTAATTAGAGGTTTAATGAGAAGTGAAATTAAATCTTAATGAGTCTATTTTCATATAAAAGAAACAGAGTAAGCAAAGGAATTCTATATTTTGAGATATTTACAATTGTGTGTGACTTGCTCAGGATGACTATGTGATCCCCTATTCCAACTTTGAAAAATCATTAAAAATTGTAAAAAACAAATTAAGAAATATAGTTTATATGCCTAAATTCCTTATTGAGTCTAGTTTTAAATGAAACAGGTTTTATGGTTATTTGAATTTTGTACTAAGAGAAATTCAATTCGTAGTGAACAGAGGTCAGATCAATTGAGCTGTGTAATAGGGGAAATTTTAACTAGTAAACTGTACTAATTGGATGAACCAAAAATTCTAGAAAAAAATTAGTAAGACGTTTTACGAGTCTAGATTTAGAGAAATTTTACGGATTTGAATTTTGAGTTTCGTAACTCGAGTTATGATTTATTTAGTGATCATGACGCAGGAGGGACAGCTTGATCAAATCGGAGTAAATAGTAAAATTAAAAATATGATATAACTGAGTTATGTTGTAAACATATTAGATTCCTTATTTGTTATTTATATACTTGCTTACTAAGCTATAAGCTTACTTTCTTTTCTCTCCTTTGTCTTATAGTGTCATCCAGCTAGCACAGGAGTTAGAGATCGTTGAAGATCCGCCCGCACTATCAATACTCTTGGTATTCGAACTCAACATTTTGAAATACGGCATGTATAGCAAACTTAGTTATTTTGTTACGTGTCATAATTGTCTAGGTTTAAAATACTAATTATAGTATCAAACTAATCATTTTGTATGAAGCCTTTGAAATTGGTTTGTATTGTTAATGGCATATGTTATAATGATTCATGATCAAATTGCACGCCATATTTTTGTTGGGTTTTATTTAATAGTATATACTATAATTTGTTAATACCTCGTGCCCTGTTCCGGCGATGGATACGGGTAAGGGGTGTTACAAAGGGTACATTTGTTGTATGTGAAATTATGTCATGTTTAAGACATGATTTGGACTTGTTTTAAATGCTTGGATATGATTTGTGAATGTGTAAAAGTGTTGGTATGGGTGGATGAGAATTTGGTTGAGAAATGTGGCTTGGAAAATAGCCTATTTTTTCCATACTGGTAGAGACACGGGCGTGTGTCTCAGCCGTGTGTGACACACGGCCTAGCACATGGGCGTGTGACCTGGTCGTGTCTCCTGCATCTTTAAAATGTCAAAATAGAATGCTCAGAATTGATCACACGTCCTGGCACACGGGCGTGTGGCTTGGCCGTGTGACCCCTACACCTACACACAGCTTAGCACACAAGCGTGTGACTTGGACGTGTGACCCAAGTCAGAGAGTTACACGGCCTGAGACACGGGCATGTATGTCAATCCTGAATTAGGGCCTAGTCAGAACAGTGATTTTGAGACCACAAATCTAAATTAGAAATAATTATTTTATAATTATTATAAGGTCTATGATATGTTTATATGATTGTGTAAAATTTTCATGAAGATATTATATGTGAGAAGTGTTTAATTTGGCTTTAAGGACTAAATCACGTAAGGTGCGAAAGTTGCATTCTAATAGCTAAAGGTATTAAATAGCTATAGAATTTTTAGTGGAAGCCCTTATGTGGAAATTAGCCCATTATTAAGTTAGTGGAAGATATTTGTTTGGTATTATTGAAATTAGTTAGAAATTGAAAGGGTAAATGGGTAATTAAGTTAAAAGGCATAATAAGACAAAAATGCAAAAAGCTATCATCTTTTTTTTATTTCTCTTTCTTCTCCACCGATTTTTACCCAAGGAAATGACCATAGAAGCTTGAAAATTTCAGCAACTTCTAACCCTCACAAGTAAGTGATTTTGATGGTCATTTTTTATTATTTTTGTATTTTTAGAACCCTTGTAGCTTAATTTAGCTAATGAGGGGACTATTTTGCAAAATGGTTGAAAGTCTAGGGTTTTTCCATGAGAATATTCTTGTTGTTTGCTGCATTTTTATGGAAGAAAATGAATCTTGGTTGTTAAATAAACAACTTTTGTTAAGTGATTTTCATGAAAACACCTAAAATGAACCATTTTGTAAAAGTTGTAAAATAGGTGATAAAGGTGTGAAATAATGAAGTATGTGGGCTACTGTAAGTAAGATAAATATTCGGCTAGACTTGGGTTGGGATAAAATTGAATAAATTTTATTTTTCGAGCCTAGGGACTAAATTGCAAATAAGTGAAAGTTTAGGGGCAAAATGTAAATTTTCCAAAGTATGATTTTTGGGTCATTTTAAATATTGTGAGTAATAAATAAGCTATATTTGAAATTTTAGATCAAGAAAATCGATATTCGGGCTTAAATCGAGAAAGTACGTGGTTAAGGATAAAAAGGGAATAATTAGTTGTTTTTGCATTTGAAGTAAACCCGTGTGACTAAATAAGCATATTATCCATGTTATTATTAATATACTTGAAATCTATCTTGCTATGATTATATTGAATTATATGTTGATGATATTGAGTATGAGAAAGTGATGCCAAATGTTAATAACATTTATGTGATGATTGGATACATTGGAAATTTGATGGAATATGATATTCCATTGAAACGAGTAAGATGTGCGTAAATATTACAACTTTATCGTTATTATGCATTTAATGATTGATTTTTCATAAAATGTTTGAATGTGGCTATGAGTAATGTATGATGAGAGCTAGTGTAAAATCGTGTCTGGGACATGGCATCGGCCTCGAGATATGAGAGCTAGTGTAATACCATGTTTGGGACATGGCATCGGCTTGATATGTGCCAGTGTAAGACCATGTCTAGGACATGGCATCGGCACCGATAGATGAGAGCTAATGTAAGACCATGTCTGGGACATGGCATCGGCTTGATATGTGTCAGCGTAAGACCATGTCTGGGGCATAGCATCGCCACCGATAGATGAGAGCCATTGTAAGACCATGTCTGGGACATGGCATCAGTGTCGATATATGAGAGTCAGTGTAAGACCATGTCTGGGACATGGCATCAACTTTGATGTGTGAGCCACTGAAAGACCATGTCCGGGACATGGCATCGACACCTTACCCTAAATGTAACACCACCTACCTGTGTCTGACGCCGGGACAGGATATGAGGCATTAATGGACTTAAACGCAAATAATCATGCAAGCCAAGCCATAAAATTTCATTCATATTTTAAAACATTCAATCACATGCACATAGTCCCTTATTTGGGTTTACGAAGCCCAAAACATACTTTAGAAAGGGTTCGTGACTAACAAGAACTTTGGAAAGCTCTAGGAAAAACTTAGAAATTTTTCCCATGAAGCAAGATCACACGCCTGTGTGCCATCAACACGCTCGTGTCTTCAGGCTGTGTAACTTTCTGTTTATGACGTCAGCCAATAAATTGAACCACACGGCCAAGCCACATGCCCATGTCATCAGGCCGTGTCCTTCACATGGTTGAGACACACGGCCGTATCTCATCCTGTGTAGTTATCTCTTAGGCTATTTTCCAAGCCTTTTTGTTACCCTTACATGCACACACCTATACATGGATCCAATGGCATTCAACATCCTCAATTATGATACAAACATATCATTTACCCATCAACATGCATGTGTTACACATTCCCACATTAAGCCAATACTAGGCACACCATAGTTATCTTTGTGCCAATATATTTCAACTTATCATCAAACTTCCATGTTCAAAGCATTATATTTTATCTCCATATTACACATTTAATTCATGGTCATAAAACATGCATTCAACACACATAACATATTGCCATCCATGCATGACAAACAAACATAATCATATCTTCACATCATGAGTAATAAATCATAACTTGACTATCTATACTTACAATTCATAATCAATAAGAGCCACATCTCATGGCCATATATAATAGCTCAAAATAGGCCAATACATTTGGCCAAATCATAATAACACATGTCATAGAACTAGGTCCCTATACATGCCACTCACTTGATAATTCTAACATATATAACAATATTCCAAAGGTATTAGCTTGATAGTGTGATGCTGCCTCCGACGATCTCCAACCCCGAGCCGACCTGACAACACTAAAAGAAATGGAAAGGAGGGAGTAAGCTTAAAGCTTAATAAGTCCATATGAAAATAATAATCAAATTATCAACATGATTCCATGGAAATATAATCATAACTACACTTTTACTTATTTTCTGGTCATGCTATTTTCTTGAGTCATAGTTACTAAATTATTTATATCTGGAGCTATGGAACTCTAAATTAAGATCCGTAAATTTTCTCTAAAACTAAACTCATATATCTTTTTATATAAAATTTTTAGAATATTTTTGTCTATCCAATAAGTACATTTTATTCTTTAAAGTTACCCTTGTTCTACTACTTGATAACTTCGACCTTTCTTTACTAAAAATTGGTTGTCTCATAATACAGGTTTAGATTAATGTTCTGTAACACCCCGCAGCCAAGACCGTTGCCGGAGTCGAACACGAGGTGCTAACAGACATAATTCATTTATTTTCACAGTCCATTTTAAAAATTTCCAGACAAGCTGGCTAACTGCATCACTGTCACCTTAAAAATCATATCTCGAGTTCCGAAGCTCGAAAACTGATTCTGTAAATTTTCCCTGAAACTAGACTCATATATCCATCTACAAATTTTTTTCTAGAATTTTTGATTGGGCCAATTAGTACAGTTTATTAGTTAAAGTCTCCCCTGTTTCAGGGTTCAACTGCTCTGACCTTCATGCATTACGACTTATATATCTTCCTGTACAGGGCTTCATTACTTATGCCGTTTGTTTCTAAAGAAACTAGACTCGAAAAGGAATCTGTACATATAGGGAATGGCTTCTAATTATCTCTGGTTAATTTATAGTGAATTTCCAAAGTTGGAAAAGGGGATCCAGAAATCGCTCTGGCTCTATTCCACGAAAACTTATATATCTCTTAAAATACGACTCATATGATCATTTCGTTTCTTCCATATGAAATTATATTCATAAAGGTTCGATTACATAATTTATTCACAATTTAATTCCATTCCTACTATTTTTAGTGATTTTTCAAATCCACACCACTGCTGCTGTCAGCATCTATTTTTTTAAGGTAAACTTTACCTATTTCATGGTTTTCCATGAATCAACTAGAATTTGTTATACAAAGCACCAAAATGATCATGATTAACCATTCCAATGGCTAATCGTTACCAAACATTTCCATACCTCTCAATGAACAACACACAAAACGATTATAATGCTATGCTCAAAGTGTATATAAGCCATTTTGGCATGGCTATCCAAATTTATACAAAACCAAAGGGTACATGACCAACAACAAAAAGGGTAGTCCTATACATGCCATTTTCAGAGTTCAACCAAAAGTGTACCAAAAGGGCTTTGATAGTGTGGATGACTTCGACTTCGACAATCCCGAGTCCGATAGCTGACGAACCAAAATCCATAAAACAGAGAATCAAAGAAACGGAGTAAGCATTTAATGCTTAGTAAGTTTTGAGCAATGAAATTAGGCACAATTTAAGTATAGCATTCATATGACATACAGATAATTTCATATACACACATTCCCAAAATCATACCTACTTCACATTACCAACCCTTATACTCATACATAAAAGATCAACTTAACCAAAAGTCAGAAGCTCATTAAACGACTGAGCGAAATACTATTTAAAAGGGATCAACAATCCAATGCATATACGAAACGTACCTCATCGTTGGGATTTTACGAGCTTATTAATTGAAATTATTATAGCAAGATCGCTCATTCCCAAACCAAGTACCTTCGGGATTTAACCGGATATAGCTACTCGCTCAAATGTCTTCGGGACTAGCCCGGTTATAGTAACTCGGACAAATGCCTTCGGGACTTAGCCCGGTTATAGTAACTCGCACAAATGCCTTCGGACTTAGCCCGGATATAGTAACTCGCACAAATGCCTTCGGGACTTAGCCCGGATATAGTAACTCGCACAAATGCCTTCGGGCTTAGCCCGGAATTAGTCACTAGCACAAATGCCTTCGGGACTTAGCCCGGTTATCATCCGAATATCCATGCACATATCAACAAATCATGACACATCTATATTTCATTTTCATAACCAGAATTCAAACACAAGTCACTTATCAAGCATTATCATTTTCGGCTCAATAGCTACATACAAGGAGCATGATTTTGATTTACTTAAAACATGATCTAATCGAATCATAATCTAAGATCCATTACTCAAAAACTTACCTCGGATGTTGTCGAACGATTTCGGCGGCTATTCGATCACTTTTTCCTTTCCCTTATCCAACTTTGGTCCTCTAAGCTCTTGAGCTAATTCAAACAAATTTAACTTATTAAAGTCTCATTATGCTAGCTTATGGCCGAATATGACAAGGAGTTTGATAAGTCATATGGCCACCTTTAGCTCAAATACAAAATGGTCATACGCATTTTTAATCACATTGAGCAATTTAATACAATTAATCTAACATTTCCTCATGTGCACCTTTATGACCGAATACACACATCATTAACCTAATATCAATTAACTAAGCACTTTAACAAATTCTCCTTGAGCCGATTATCTAAGTCAAGATAGATTCATCATTATGCTTGCCTATAACCGAATACATGCAACACCAATCTATCTATTCATTTATGTGTGCATCTTATTTAAGCATGTATATCTACAACCGAATTCATCATATAAATATCTATGAATTCACTCCAACAATCTCAATACCACACATGGTGCTCAAACCATTTTTCAAATTCAAAACTCGGCTAGTACACATATATACACTAGCAATCAAACACTAACATTTGCACTTCACCTTACTACCATTTATCTCTTCTATTTACTACCATGGCCGAATGCTATAACCCAAGCCTCACATATTGTTTCCCCAAGGCCCTTCAATGACCACATCTGGCACCCCTTAGGAACAACCCAATTTCAACATTCAAGAAGGAAAAAAATATATGTACTAAGAGCTTCAAACTACTTGGCCGAATATCAAACCTCCAATCAATCAAAATTTAATCCATGAAATGAATAGAACTTGAACTAACCACCTTCTTTATACATAAATTTCCAAGAATTTCAAGATACTTACCTCTTCCTAATCCTCATCCAAATCGAACATGAAGCAAGAGAACTCATTTCTTCTTCCTTTGATTTTTCGGTCAAGAAGAACAAAGAGGATGAAGCCTTTTTCCTTTTTTTTTCTTCTAGGTACGGCAAAAGGGGGGGAGCAAGGATGAAACAACTTTGGTTTCTCCTCCCACTCCCCTCATATTTTATTGTTCTCCCCACAACATGTTATCACAAATTGTTTATATTATATTTTACCCATCACATTTTGTCTATCCTCAATGTCATGGCTGGCCACTACTAATTAAGTGGGGGAATTGACATGCAAGTCCACCCTTTTGATTTCATGCACTAATTGATCCTTATAGATTAACCTATCACATTTCAAAAGTGTCACACATAAGTCCTATTAACTAAATTCACATGCAATTAACTAAATCGAAGCTTAAAACTTTCACACATTCATATTCATATATTTTAGACAATAATTATCATATTCAAATAATTTGGTGACTCGGTTTAGCGGTCCCGAAACCGCTTTCCGACTAGGGTCACTTTAGGGCTGTCACATGTTCTCATCTATTTCTCTTGAAAATAGACTCATTAAGGATTTTAAGAATATAAATTATAATGCATAATTATTTTTTTACAAGTTTTAGTGATATTTCCAATTCAAAACAGAGGATTTCAAAATCATTCTAACCCTGTCTCACAAAAAATCAAATATCTCATAATATGAAATGTTTTTTCTTACACCATTTCCTTTATATGAAAATAGGCTCAAAAATATTTAATTTCATATCTTATTCAACCTCTAATTCGATTTTCACAATTTTTGGAGATTTTTCAAAGTTATACAACTGCTGCTATCCAAAATTGTTTTATTACAAATTTCACTCTTACATAATTTCACTTACTCCATTCCATCTTACCGAAAGTTCGCTCAACAATCAAGCACATTGCTCATAAATTTCCAAAAACATATACCTGCGCTTATTCATCACATGTTCATGTTCACATGTATTTTCACTTAGTTAATTTCCCGTTGAACTCATCGAAATAATAACAAATACACAGTTGCCTGCACATATTACCACCCTTGTAACTGAAGCTATCTGGTACGCATAGTAGCCTGCACTTATTACTACACGTGTGACCTAACTATCTGGTACACGTAGTAGCCTACACTTAGTCCTACACACGTGACCTAAAACCATCTTAAACACATAGTAGCCTGCACATAGTATTACACATGTGTTCTCACAATGGATCTTTCGTATCATTTCTATTTCGAAAGTTCAACTAGGAAATTCCTCACTTTTCAACATTTAACAAACTCATTCATAGTCTATTTCGATTTATAATTTACATCAAATGATCATTTATAGGCAGCCACATCTCATATAATAACGAAATATAATAACATAAAAAGAATCGATATATGATTTACATACAAACTTACCTCGAATGCGAGCACGGCTATTTATTCGAATTTAGTCCATAATCTCATTCATTCCCAATCTATGCCCAAATCTCATTTTCCTTGATCTATAATATCACATTTAGCTTAATAATTAGTCACATTATTCATATGGGTCCAAATTTCATTTTTTTACAAATTTACATTTTGACCCCTAAACTTTCACATATTTGCACTTTTGCCTCAAGGCTCGTAAAATGATTTTTTATCCAATTTCCTTGCATTTTAAGCCTAGCTGAATCATTTTCATAACTATATCAGCCACTAATTTTCACTAAATCACACTTTTATGACAAATTTTGTAACTTTTGCAAAACGGTCCTTTTTGACAATTTCACTGAAATCCACTTAGTAAAGGACGTTTATTACACACCAAGTATTCATTTTCTACCATTATACATCAAAAAACATGCATGTCATACATGGGTAAATTTTTAAACACAAACCCTAGCTCAAAATATGGGTAGAAATGAGTAGATCTTGTTACGAGAATTTCAAAAACATAAAAATCATTAAAAACGAGACTAGAACGGGCTTACAATCGAGCTTGGAAGCTTGGAAAACCCTAGCTATGTCTTCTCCATGCAAGTTTCGGCCATGGGGTAGAAGATGGACAAAAATTGGCTTTTAATTTTGTTTTTAATTCATTTTAATTACTAAATAACCAAAATGCCCCTAACTTAAAAATATTCTATTTCACCCATTTCATATCCATTTTTGTCCAACAAATTATCCAATGGTCTAATTACCATTTAAGGGCCTCCAATTTAAAATTTCATAACAATTAGACACCTCTAACATGTAGAACTCAACTTTTGCATTTTTATAATTTAGTCCTTTTAACCAAATTGAGTGCCCAAACGTCAAAATTTTAGAACGAAATTTTTATGAAATCATCCCATGAAATTGTAGACCATAAAATATAATAAAATAAATTTTACTGTCTTAGATTTGTGGTCCTGAAACCACTGTTCCGACTAGGCCCTAATTCGGGATGTTACACTATGCTTAATACTTATTGAATATCTTGTAGTATTCCAAATGGTTCAACGGGAAATTTACGGTTTATGTCAGAATAAGAGAGGTTATGACCATGATATGAGTGATACAGGTACTTACATGAAATTCATGAAATGCGTGCTCAATTTATGTTGTATGATTAGTAAGGAATGAAAATGAGTAAGCTATGTTTATGATCATGTTGAAAGGATACATGTATGTACTAAAAATTTATGAGTGATAAGCTCGATGTATATTGGACTTTTGGTAAGAATGTAAACGAGTAAGTCATACCTATGAGAATGACTTTGTGATGACCTTGTAAATATTAGGTCGATACCCATGGTGTATAATTAGGTGGTAAATTTGATGGATGATTATGTGTAAGGCTTTTAGGTCAAATTAAATTGGGACATGATATGTTTATCCCTTCACCTTGTGGCCTAATGAATATGAAAAGAGAAATTGATTAGCATAAAAGCTTATTTAAAGATAATTATGAAAGGGCAAAATTAGCATTGAAACAGTTTTGGACAGCAGCAGTCTGGCTTTGAAAATCCACCAAAAATTGTGGAAATTGAACTAGAGGTTGAATAAAATATGAAATTAAATCTTATTGAGTCTAGTTTCAATAGAAGAAACAGTGTAAGCAAAAGAAGTTCATATTATGAGAGATTGTAATTGTCGTGAGACAAAGTCCAAATGATTTTGAAATCCTCTGTTTGATTCAGGAAAATCATTAAAAAATTTTATGGGTTATAGTTTATTTTATTATAATCCTTAATAAGTCTATTTTCAAAAGAAACAAAATGGAACATCATCTGAAATTCGTATGAGGAGATAATTATTTTTTTGTGAAGAGGGGTTGGAACTGTCAGACAGCGAAAAAAGGGTGACTTTAAAGAATAAACTGCACTTATTGGCTAGACCAAAAATTCTGATAATTTTATGGTAAGAAGATATATAAGTCTAGTTTTAGGAAAAATTAGCGGATCTTAATTTGGATTTTTGTAGCTCTAGATATAAATAATTTAATGATTGTGACTCGAGAAAATAGCTTGACCTGATCATAAGTAAAAGTACAAATATGGTTGTATTACCTTGAGAAGCAAGTTGATAAATTGCTTATTATTTTCATACAGTCTGTAATGACCCGAATTTTACCGTTACCGAAAAATATATTTTCGGGTCTCCGTTTCTGAAAAATGGATTCGTAAATATTTATTAAAAATATTTACAAAGTAAAATGAGTGGTTAATTAGAGTTTAATTAAGTGAATTTAATTTAATTAAGAGTAATTAAGTAAAAGGACCAAATTGAATAAAGTGTGAAAGTTGAATTATAGATTAAAAGAAAATAAAAAGGACTAAAAGGGCAATTATACAAAAAGTATAAATTGAGGCGGTTTATCGTGAAGAAAATCTAAGATTTTTTTTTATGTTTAGTATATTATTATATTATTATATTATTATATTATTAAATAATAAAAATATTTTATGTTTTAATTATATTATATTATATTATATTATATTATATTATATTATATTATATTATATTATATAAACTAAAGAAACAAAAGAAAGAAAATAGAAACAGAATGAAACGAAACAGAGAGCAGGGGAGAAAAAGAAAGAAAGAAAGGGAGAAAAGAGAAAATTGAAGGTTTGAAGCTTTAAGTTTTAAGTTTTAATAGGTAAGTCAATCAAGCCCTTTTTACTTAATTTTGATGTTTTAGAAGTTTTAGAACAAAGTTTTGATGAAATTAAGTTGATGTTTTGAAAGTTATTAGATTTCTAGATATTGTCGATGTTAAATAAAATGATGAATTAAGGGCTAAATTGATAGAAATTCAAGTTAAAAATGATACAAGGATTGAATTGTAAAGTGATTCATAAGTTTTATGCTTTAAGGACTAAATTGAAAGAATTTTGAAATTATGGTTTTATGATGAAAAATAGATAATTATGTCTAAGTTTTGTTAAAAATTGAGTAGAAATAAAGTATGAATTAAGATAGAAAAGTAAGTGAATTTAGTTAGAATTAAATTGAAATTAAAGTAAATCAACATTTTGTACTAAGACTATTTTGGACAACAGCAGTAGTCTAAGTTTGAAAAATCACCAAAAATTTTATAAATTGAATTAGAGGATTAATAAAATATGGAATTAAATATTATTGAGTCTAGTTTCTTATAGAAGAAACGATATAAGCAATTGAATTGTAAATTATGAGATATAATGAATTTTGTGAGACAAGGTCAGAATGAATTCAGGTTCCCCTGTTCTGAATTTGGAAAATCACCAAAAATTTAAGAAAAATAATTAGAGGCTTAAAGTTATATGTTTAGAATCCCTAATGATTCTATTTTCAGGATAAATCAACGGGAATATTATCCGAGTTCTGTACTATGAGATAATTAATTTTTAGTGAAGAAGGGATGAAACTGTCAGACAGCAGAATAGGGGTGAATTTAAAGAATAAACTGTACTTAATGGCTAAGCCAAAAATTCTGAAAATTTTATTGTAAGAATATTTGTGAGTCTAGTTTCAGGAAAAATTAGCGGATCTTAATTTAAAATTCTGTAACTCAAGATATGAATTAGTAATGTATTAATGATTATGAATTGTATTAATTTCGTAGTCAATGTGGTACCGGAAATCTCGGCTAAGAAAGGACAAGACAAAGTCAACAGGAGTTAGCTCGAAAATTATGGTTTGTATTTCTATAATCCGAACTTAGTCATTATTTATTATATTTATATACATATGGCAATTGTTAGTGATTGAATTATGATGTTTTACAATAAAATGGATTGATTTTAGTATGCGATGAATTATTGAATTTATATTGATTGAAATTATTTTGATTGAAATTATATTGATTGAATTATATAATATATATGATTTATGTAGAAATTTGAATATTGAATGAATGTTATATTGAAAAATATATTGATTGGAAATATGAGGAAATTGATATGAATATATGAGATTGTGATATTTGAATATTTGGTATTGAAAAGTGAATTGAATTGTATTGAATTATGAATTAATGTGCATAATTGAAATATATTTGTTGAATTGAATGAAATTGTATGAATTGTGAAAATGGGTAAATATGTGTAATTATCGGAATGGGATATTGATGAAAGAATTATTAAATTGAGAAAGTGGATGAAATACCCTATTAACTAGTCGGGCTGAGTCGGATATAGTTGGCATGCCATAGGATATGGAAGTGTACGGGATTTGCCGGCTTTACCGATCAGGCACTTTATGTGTCGTACTCTGATCAGGTACTATGTACCGTTTTAGGCACAATGTGCCGTACTGGTGTGTTTGGGTTGGAATCCGTGTATTCGTCAAAGTCCGGGTTTGTTAATAGGGGTAAATAAGTGAAATATAAATCGAATAAATTTGATTGATCAAGCTATTGAAATGAAACGAGAAATTGAATTGAGAATTGAAAATTTAGATATGAAATTGAAAATATGAACCAAAGGTTCATGAAATGATTGGAGTTCGAATTGATGATATATGATGCCACTTGATGAATTGAAATGTGATTTGAGATATATGAATAGTATGTTTATAGTGAAAGCTATCAGGGATAGTAAGTTGATATGATATAAATGAAATTGATTGTTATTGAAATGAATTGAAATGGAATATGATTGATAAGTGTATAGTTGAATATAGTTTAATGATATTGAATTGTGAATAAATTAAGGAAAGCTATACCGAATAGTAAGTGAAAGAATGGAGTAAATAATAATGGATTTAGTTAAGAATTGAACAATTATGTTATTGTGTTTATTATATGATTTGTATAAAATTTATATGGTAAGTAGTTGAAATTTATCTATGAATAAATAATTGAATAATTATAATTGTTATTATGATCTTAAGTATTTATTATATTATAAATTGTTCGGATTATAGAAATACCACTGAGTATACCATACTTAGCGTACGATTTGTTTCCGTGCGCAGGTTAAGTAAAGATAGTACGTTGAATCAGCATCCCAGGACGATCCCGAATTCATTAAGGTAAAGTATGTTGAGTATTGCTAGTGGCATGTACCCAGGATGTTTAATGAGAATCATTTAGGTTGTAGAAGTATTGATGAAATGAGTAAATTATGGTTGGCAACGGTATGTAGTATGAATTTTGAAATTTACTAAAAATTCGTAGTGATTCTAAATTAGTCCCGAATTGAATTTACTGTTCATATTGGACCGCAAGGGCCCATTAAAGGGACGACATCTTAAAACTAGGATGTGTGTGAATATTTATTTTAATTAATGACCGGAATTGGACTGTACTGACTAGTAATGTCTCGTAACCCTGTTCCAGTGACGGTATAGGGTTAGGGGACGTTACACAGTCTTACTAAGCTATACAGCTTACTCTCTTCCTTTCCTTTTTTTTTGTGTTGACAGGTTAGCTCGGGGTTAGAGGTCGTCGGAGGCAGCACCACACTATCAAACCATCACCTTTGGAATATTGATATATATATGCTAAGCACCTTCAAGTGAGTGGCATGTATAGGGACTTGGTTTTTTTTATGATATGTGTCAACATGACTAGCCAAATGTATTGGCCTATATTGAGTTATTTGTATATGGCCATGAAGGGTGGCTCATATTGATTATGGTTTATGAACCTATCTATCTATGCTATGTTCTAATGCTTGTAATGTGATTATGCTTGTTGGTCATATATGGTTGGTGTTATGAAATATGTGCATGATGAATGTTTTATGACCAATCTAAATGGTCATGGCCATGAATTAAAGGTAATATGGAAAAAAAGATGTGAAGGATTAAAGGTAACTTAAAGGCTTGGAAAATAGCCTAAGTGTGGCCACACGGACTGAGACACGACCGTATGTCTCAACCGTGTGGGGGACATGGCCTTAGTACACGGGCGTGTGGCTTGGCTGTGTGGTCCAAATTATTCGCTAACGTCATAGTTAAAGAATTACACAGCCTAAGGACACGAGCGTTTCGAAGGGACACGGACGTGTCCCTGTGTCCACACAAGCATTTGACCTTGTGTCATGGAAGAATTTTCTAAGTTTTGCCAAAACTTTCTAAGGTTCTTGATTTAGTCCCTAACTACTTTCAATGCATGTTTAGGGCTTCGTGGGCTCGTCTATGGGACATTATTCATGTGTATGAAAAGTTTTGATACGAATGAAATTTTGTAGCCCAGTTTTTGCATGTTTGTGGACGATTAAGTTTGGTAATGCCTCGTACCCTGTTCCTGTGTCAGACACGGGTAAAGGGTGTTACGGTGTCTCACATGACCTGACCACATGGGCGTTTGACCTCTGCATCTAGGAAAAATTTTGAGATTTTGCGAAAAATTCTCTAAGCACCCGGTTTAGTCTTGACATGATTCTAATGCATGATTTGTGCCTCAAGGGCTCATGTAAAGGACTATATGATTAAATTTGATTGAAATCTGATATAAATGCTAAACACTAAATGTTTATGAAATGTCTGTTACTTGACCCGTAAACTTCAGTAATACTCTGTAACCCTATTTCGGTGACCAAATCTTATAATTAGAAAGATATGCATAAACCAATGTCATAATTTAACTAAGGATTCCTTAGAATTTATGTGAAGTAACAGAGACGGATTAGGTTTGAAACAATTTAATCATATAAACCTAAAGTTATGCAAGGTAATAAGTTTTCTTAGTCTATTACGAACCCCTAATTTATTCTTATTAGGATATGAATTAAGCATGCGTCTTCCAATTACCGTGTCCATTAGTTATCATCTGATTAGGATTGACTAACTAATTCTAATGCATTAAAACATATTTTAATGCATGAAATACATAATGATTCTAATTGGAAGCATGAACGACTGAGGCACAAAACATCATAAGCATGAATCAAAATGAACTTTATCAAATTAATGTAATCATTCTAGCTAAAATAAAATTAAGTCATCATTGTCAATGGAAAAACATTAAAACAATTTGCAAATACTTTGAATAAAAATAAAACTAAAGAGGAAGAAACTCTTAATAATTTAGGTAGTTTTTCGAAGACTAATCGTGGTGGCTTCTTCCGATCTTATGATTGCAAAATGCTTTTTAAGGTGGCCAGCCAAGGGTGGTTTTCCTCAAGGGAAAATGCTAGCTAAAGAAGATGAGGAAATAGGAAGGTTTATGAGAGAGGGAAGAAAATATGGATGAGTGATGAGGGATTAGTGAGTGATGGAATGAGAAGTGAGGGTTGGTGTTTATAGTAGAGGGAAGGCATATGAGTTTGCTAAAAATATCTTGAAAATCCATTGGTTCTCTCCTTTTCTTGGCTAGCTTTGAAGTGTGGAAAGGGAGGCTGATGGTTGCTTGATTCATGATTGATTTCAGGCATGAATCATGCAAGGGGTTGAATAGTTTCTTAGGTATTAGTTGAGAGCTGATTTCTGATTCTTTCATAAGTGAAAGGACCTCCAAATAAATCTTCCAAAAGCTTATTTTAGGTTGCTCATATGCCTTTGTCGAATTTGGGTCATTCTCCCCCTTGTTGGATGGTTTTTAACACCCAATTCATAGCAAACACAATCTTTTTAAACAATCATCTTCCAAGTTGGGTTGCATGGAATTCTTAAGTCCAATTTAATGAGTTTGCCATGCATATGATGTACAATTTAACTTATGTTTATGTGTGATATTATCCAGCTCACATGTTTTATTGATTCAACAATCCATCTATAATATTTTAAGTAAAAATTAATATTCAACATAAAATAATAAATTTATGCAAAATTAATAATTATTTGTATAAAATTGAAAAATTCACTTAATTTATGTCTAATGTTTTAATATGAATGAAAATCATCCTATTAGATATCAAATACTCTAGATTAATAGAAATTCTAATTAAAAAGGTGATATAAACAGCTATAAAAATCCATATAATTTAGAGTTTAGAGCAAGGAAGGAAACTTCCTGATTCTGGGTTAAGTGTTAATGTTTTGTGAATGCATGTTTAGATTTGATGAAGTAGTAATTTGATATGTTTTAATAACCATCTTTTTAGCTCAAGACGCTTTAGAAGGTCCAAGTGAAAAAAGCAAAAGACCTGTTATTTAGACTTTGTTAATTTTGTAATGAGTTCCTTCTTACTTCCATGTGTTATAATTATCTTTACTTTATAATATTGTATAGTAAGTATTCTTACTAAGTAAAGGATGATCAGTGTATGTGAGTGTGAATAATGATTGCCTTCTAGAGTCATTAGTCTAAGTTCTATATGTCTGGGATAAGAAGTATAGGTCATTTTCATGTTAGGCCACAACCATCTGCTTCTGAAATGAATGATCTGATATGAACTGATCTACTGAAATCAAGTTAAAGAAAATTTGTTGTGTAGCCTCCAGTAGGATAGATATATATTACAAACTGAATTGGCATAACACAAATAAAAATGCCACTAAATGATTCTAAAATGGGATCTATAATGAGAGAATGTATATGAATGAAACAGAAACATCTGATATGAATTTGATCTGAACTCAACATGTAACAGCCCAATTTTGAACATAGTCAAAATAGTGGCTTCGAGACCATGAATCCGACGTAGAAAAACTTTTTTTATTACATTTTCATGATTTTGTGAAAATTTCGTTCGAAAATTTTGAAGTTTGAGCACTCAATTTAGCAAAAAGGACTAAATTGTAAAGAGTGCAAAAGTTGAGTTCTACACGCTAGAGGTGTCTAATTGTTATGAAACTTTAAATTGAAGGTCCTTCGATGATAATTAGACCATTTTACTTAAGTTGGACAAAAATAAACATGAGGTAAGAGAATTTTAGTGTTTTGAGAAAAGGGCATTTTGGTCATTTGGTAATTAAATGAATTAAAAACCAAAAATCAAGCAAAAATTTAGTCCATCTTCTTTATTCTTGGCCGAATCTTGCAAGGAAGACATAGCTAGGGCTTTTCCACTTTTCAAGCTCGATTGTAAGTCGTTCTTGCCCCGTTTTTAATACTCTTTACATTTTTGAAGTCGTTATCACCCAATCTATCTATTTCTACCATTAATTTGAGAGATGGTTGAGGTATAGGGTTTGAACCATGTTAGATATTTGTGTATTTTGATGTCTAATGGTAGATTATGCAAGTTTAATGTTAGATAAACAACTTTTGCTAGGTGATTCTTGATGAAAATGTCAAAAGGACCTATTTGTAAAAAGATTTCAAAATGTGTATAAAAGTGTGATTAAATGGAAAATGTTAGCTATTATAAGCATGAAAGAGGTTTAGCTAGGCTTGGGTCTTGATGAAATTGAATAGATTTCATTTTACGAGCCTGAGGACTAAAATATAAATATGTCAAAGTTTAAGGGCAAAAATGTAATTTTTCCATAATATAAGTTTTAGACTGAATTGAGTAATGTGATTAAAAATGAGTTAAATTTGCTATTATAGATCAAGAGAAACGAGGTTCGGACCTAGATCGAGGGAAAAACAAAATATTTGATGATTAGGTCCATTTCCTACTATTTTTGTATTGAGGTAAGTTCTTATGTAAATAATGCATTGTTTTAATTGTGTTTTAAATGCTTTACTATTGTATGAATTATGATTGACCATTGAGCGTGTTCGACAAAGTTACGACAAGCGTGAAATCCCGATTAAACCTTAGGAATAGATAGGATACAAATGTCATGACATTAGTGTTACCGAGGCTATGTGTAAGACCATATTTGGGATATGGCATCATTATGAGACTTCTTGTAAGACCATATCTGGGATATGGCATCGATATGAGATTTCATGTAAGGTTATAGTTGAGCTATTAGCATCGACACGAGATCCCATGTAAGACCATATCTGGGATATGGCATTGCTGTAATACTATGTGTGTGAGATACCCGAGTATCCTTTAGTATTCCAAGTGGTTCAACAGGAAATGCAACGAGAATTGTCAAAGTTGTGAAAGAATATGATATGTTGTAAACTGGTACAGGTATGTACATAAGAATCATGCTTAATGAGCTCGATATGTAATGAATCCCTCAGTAAGGTTGTGATTGAGTAAGTTTGACTATGAGATTTATAATGACATTTATGTTAATTTACTTCATGTTAATTGTATGTTAAATGCGAGTTTATAATGCGTATTATTTTCATGGGAACTTACTAAGCTATATAGCTTACTTCCTTTATTTTCCCTTGTCTTATAGTGTCGCCAAGCTAGCTCGGATTTGGGGATCGTCGGAGGCTCCATCACACTATCAACTTATTATTTTGGGTACCAAAGAATTTTGAGTTATGGCATGTTCAGGGACTTGGTTATTTTGTTATGTGTCATAATTGAATTGGCCTAATGTGTTGGCCTATATCTGTTAATAATTCATTTTGTAAATGGCCATATGAAATTGGCTAATATTGGTTGAAGTATTTATGCATATATGATGAGGTTTTCATGGATGTGGAAGTTTGCATGATTGAAGTTGATAAGTATGTGATGTTTGTATATGGTAAATGGTAGCATGTGAATGATGTGTGGATGTCTTGATTTTGGCTGAATTGGTTGATTGTAATTGCTTAGATTGGTGTTATGTTTTGTTGTGTAGGTATATGCATAGAAGGGTGACAAAATGGATTGGTAAATAGCCTTGTTTTTGTCTACATGGGTAGACACACAAGCGTGTGTCTAGGCCGTGTGTGACACACGGCTTGCCCCATGGTGGCCGTGTGTCCCTTATACCATAATTATTGCAAAACAGAATGCTCAGAATTGAGCACACGGGTGTGTGTCTTAGCCGTGTGGATGACATGGCCTCAGGCACGGGCGTGTGCCCTGGGCGTGTGAAGTCTACACCTATTTTATGAAAAATTATGAAAATTAAATCGACCACACGACCTAGCACACGGGCGTGTGACTTGGTCGTGTGCCTTCAATTTGTTCTTGGGTGACAAACAGAGGGTTACACGGGTTAGGGTCACGGGCATGTGTGACCACACGGCCTGCCAACGCGGGCATTTCCCAAGCCACACAGGCGTGTGGCTCTTAAAAAATGGAAAATTTTCTAAAGTTCTCAGTTTAGTCCCAAACCACCCCCAATATATGTTTTGGGCCTCGTGGGCTCATTTTAGGGACGATGTGAATGTAAATGAAAAGTTTTAAATTTGAATGGAAATTTACGTCTCAGTTTTGTATGATTGCATGTGTATAAGTCTAGTAATGCCTCATACCCTGTTCTGGCATCGAATACAGGTAAGGGGTGTTACACTAGGTATGTGACTAGCATGAAAATGGAATGATTAAGTTATAATGTGTAGGCATATAGTATTCGCCCATGTGACACGCTATTGGTGTACTGAATTTATATGAGTTCTATATATGCTAGTGGGCGTACTCTGTAATGTTAAGTGGTTCCTTTGAAAGATTGGATTAAGCTATTAGTATTTTGCTTAAGATTTCCATGGGCCTCACTACATTCTTTTGAACTTACCCCGTTGCCCTTTTCCTTCTCAAGTTTACTGTTGAAGGAAGTCTTTCTGATAGACTACACTAAATGACATCTATTGTTGTAAGATATCTATTTATTTGTATTATGCATGATGATGGGGGTAAAGTCTGATTGTATTTTGTGAAGGTTTTGTACTTAAGACTTATATTGAGGAATTATGATTTAATGAAGTTTCGTTAAAGTTTATGGGTTGATTTTAAAGTATTATATTTTGGGTTGATAAAAATATCTTACTGAAATTCTATAAGCCATTTGGCTTATACTCTATTTTCTGTATTTTATTAAAAATTTATTTCAAACACTATAGTTTTACAAAGATAACGCCAGAAACAGTTTTGAAGATGGATGATTTCTAAGTAACGACACGTCTTACTTGGATCCTTCTAAGGGATCGAGTTTGGTGTGTTACATACTCACTATCTAGGGTGTTATCATTATGTATAAGTCTTTACCTAAACAATTAACATGTAGGAGTCAAAATAGAGACTCACCTAATACTCACCTAGACTGTAGCTCGAAGCTCCAAACTCGAACATCCATCTCAACCCTGCAGTAATAATCAAAGATGGAATGGCCGCTAATTAAACTAAGAACCTTAGCTTCCAACTTAATGAGAAAGAGATATAATCAGATTTATGAAAAATTAGGAGAAAGTAATATTGAAGAAGGAAGAACCTTTCTCACAAACCCTTCTTACACATATATATAACCCAATCCCGTTTAGTGGAACTTAACAAATGTCACTTAATTCAAAATTTATCCTTCTTAATGGCCTACAGATTTCAAGAGAAACATAAATGAAAATCTTATACAAATGATATTTGGCTAGTCAATTTAATTGGTTTCTAACCAGGTCACTTTACACCCCAACTAACATAGTCTTCAGACAAATTAAGCGTACTAAACATTTGGCGGTAACTTTCGTCTGGCTTATACTTTGCTTTGTATATCCTTCTCTTAGATAACAGAATAACCTAAAACCTTTATTTACTCAATAGCAGGTACTATACACTACGTTTCAACTCACCAAAAGACCAACATGGTGGATTACACTACACCAAACAGATGACTTCACAACTACACGCCTTATTCTTGGATCCGCCAGACTTGAGGTGTGACATGACAAATATGGTTGCTAAGAGAGCTATGGTTTGTGATAAGCCTAATAATCATACATTCAATTGTAATGAAAGGAAGCTTTATGGTCGACTTGATAGGGATAAGTTTTTTTATTTACTCAAAGATGTTAAGGTTGTTGGAAAAAATTCAGTTCGAAAACAATTTTTTTGCACAGTAGAAAAATAAAATTTTGAAAATCAATCCGATTTGTGATATTTATAGCAATAAACTTTTCCCAAAAAGTACTTGTTATTTGTGCGAGACGATTCCTTAACGTTCCTAGCCTTCAACCGAATGACCTTCTCTGTTATTCTCGTACCATGAATCGCTTCGAGTGTGGGCTCGAATAATTACAAATCAAACACAGAACCAACTATAATTTTCTTACTTTTAGTAGGAAAGCAAATCTCTCTCTCTCTCTTTCTCTCTTATAGAAACTGATAAAATTATTATTCCCAGAAAATAGAATTTATACTTAGTCATAAATTCTCATTATTTTTAGGCAAAATAACAATACCTCAAAGTTGTATGTTTTTGGCCCTACTAATGTCATCTATTTATAGAGAGAGATAAATGAACCTCAATTGAATTGGAAGAATACAAATAATATTTATTTAATAGAAAAACCAATCCTCTAGTTGAATTAGGAGAGAAAGCGGCTATCCCTAGTTACATACAGTAGGGTTGCTGCCTCTCATAAATATTATGAAAGGTTTTGGGTCTCTCTTGTATCAAGTTCAATAGGGTTGCTGCCTCTCATAAATATTATGAAGGGTTTTAGGGCTCTCCTGTATTAAGTCCAATTATAAGTGCTTCCTAAATTTGGTATTTTTAGCATCAATTGGACTAAATTTGCAAATCATGAAAAAAAATGGTATTTATGAATGCATAAAAGGTACCAAAATGGAAATGGAATGTTTATAAGATTGGTATGACATATTTATACTATTACAGGGATTGAAATGGTATGATTACAATAATAATGCCCATATGAACTTAGTAAATGATTTGGATACATATGGCATGGCATTAAGGTTAAATATGGAAACAAGCAAGGATTTACATGGTTATATGAGATCCAACATTTGTTGTGAATTCTCGGTTTATATTTATTGATCGTTTAGCCTAGACTGTAACCTCGATACAATATTAGCTTGTGTGAGCATCCCTGATCCATGTTAGCTTGTGTGAGGATTATATTTCCATGTATCCGAGTCCGTTTTATTATAATTACACTTGCCGATGTTTAAATGATTGGAAATTGAATTTAGATTATGAATTGAAAATGAAATGGTATTGATGAAATTTGATTCATAGATTGTTATGTGATTATGTTTTAAATGTTGGCGATATTATGATCTGAGATCGTATCTAATGTCTTCGATTTGAAATGTTGTTACATGTATAGATATGTATTCAGATGCCAAGGAAATTTAATTTGATAGCTTATTGAATAATTGTTATGTTTAATTAATCAAGGTAAGTTTTAGTTTCTATACGAACTTACTAAGCATTGTATATGCTTGCCCTGTTGTTTTTCCTTTTTCTTGTAGATCACTTTGCGGAACAAGTTAATCCAGATCGACATTGAAGCTCATGCTAACCTGTTTTTGAATCGGTAGCTTTTTGTCATTTTAAGTCTAAGATTGTGACATGTATTTAAGTGTCTTAAAGTGTATGTATCTATATGTGAATATGTATACTTGTGTAAGCTTGTTTTACCATTACCTAGTATGTTTGAATTGAAGTTTAATTATTTTCTTCATATATGGTTGAAATGCATGATTTGTTAACGATTGGTGCCTAGTTGAAATGACATATTTTTTGTTGATATGTTTGAGAAATGTATGGTGTTTGAAATGACATGTTTTGGGATGGTGTAATGTTGTTAATGCTTGAAGTTTCATAGCCAAATTGTTAGATGAAATGACATCAGATTGTTTAGGTTTGAATGATGAGCAATGTGATGATTCAACTATTAGGCATGTTTGAATATGAAGTTGGCATAGATAAGTTAGGTATTTGGTTACTTGGTTTGGAATACATTTGGATGATGTGTAATAGTTGAACTTATTTTAAATTGATCTTGTTTTGAATTGGTAAATGACATGTTTTAGTAGGAAATATATGTATTTGGCATGTTTCTGAATGATCAAATGGTTTAATAGGTTTAGTTGAGAGTTTTGAAATTGATACCAAATGGTTTATTTTTACCAAATACAAAGTCCATGTCTTGATGAGAAACATTCCTCGTCGCAACGTCGATCGACAATGAGTCACATCGCGATGTAGGGTGGCTTGAGGTTTTGAAGTGGCAAATTGTTTGGCAACGTCACAACATGGAGGAGGTGACTTCACGACATCAACCTTGAATTTTCAATACTTAAAAATTTGTTACATTTCATGCTCGGGTCAACAAACGAGCTTTCGTAAGCTTGATTAAGGCTTGGATTCAATTGTATATCATAATGTGAATGTGTTTATGATATGATTGAATGATTTATTTATGGTAGTTGCTCCGGCAACGGATGTGACATCCTGTAGCTCGAACCTGGCGACTGAGTCGAAAAAGGGATGTTACAAATTCCGTATATCAAAATAATATTTTCAACATATAATTATTGAGAAATACCTAAAATGCCCTTATGTGACAAAATTCTCATTTTCCCTATTTTTTACCTTTCAATACAATTTCTTCACAAAAGTAGACACTCAATCCCTCAAATTCCATATTCACATTTAATTCTTTATAAAAGTCACTATATAGTGAAAATTACACTTTTTTTCTTCTCTCGATGAAAATAAGAAAATTTATAATTTAATTTCCATACTTTATTTTTTTTTCTATTTGGTCTAAAAAGTGATTTTCATCACATCAATACATGTTTCGACTTATTCTTATACTAATTAATTAATAATAATTCACATTTCTAGTTTCCAACTTTTTAAAATTTCCAATTTAGTTTTTTTGCGACATTCTCGCATCAACCATAGTTTTCATTGATTTCCCTGTCCAACATGAATTTCCCTTTCATAAAAATTATTTATCTAACTCATTTTCCAACTTTTCTCAAACTTTCTCGGTATTCAACCTTGGAAAAGTACTAAATGTTATACCTGAATTTTAAGGTGTTGGATTTTTTTCAATAACCCAACAGGAAAAACTCTTTCATGATGTCCAATCAAAGGACAAAAAGGTGTAAATGATTTAATAGATAAAAATTAAAAATAAAAATAAATTTTTCTAAAATTTTTTTAAAATTGAATCACTTAATAAGAAACTTTCTAATAATTGAAAAATTAAAAATAATGACTCTATAGCACACGGGTCGAGGGAGGAGATAATAAATAGGGGAAAAGGAAGAAGGGAGAAAGAAAAGGGTGAGTGAAGAGATGGTTGTGCCACGTGGGACGTTACCTGGCGTACAGCCTTGGCATGGCATGGTATCATTCCAAAAAAATTCCATTTGCGTTTGGGCTATGCCTCTCCTCCTCTTCTTCTTCTCCTTCTTCTTTACCTTCAATTTCTCCAATTCTTCTTGAATTTTTAGATTAGCCCATATTCTCGTTCATTCTTCCTTTCATAAATATACAGAAAGCCTCACCCAATCATGCAGAGAGAGAAAACATTAAATAAATAAGTTTTTTCCCCTACAATCCCCATTTTTCAGGTACTCTTTCTTTTTTCTGGCTAAATCTGATTTCGGGTTTTTCTAATTGAATCTGGAAACTGTTAAATTTTGCTGGGGCTTGTTTAAGCTGTTGTTGATGAATTTGGTCGGTGATAGATTTTTTTGTTTGCTCAGTTGGATTATATTTAGTTTTTTCCTTTTGTGTTGAGAATCTGAGAGATTTGATGATTTCTGGCACTCTTTTTGAGTTACCAGGTGGAGAATCAATCTGTTGCTGGTGTTAAAATTAGTGAACTTGGAAATTTGGTTGACAAATTGGTAGAGTTTCGATTATGTTTTACATGGTGTGAGCTTAAAAGCGAAAACCTTCCCATGTGTAATAAGGGAATAGTTGATCATCAACAGCAGCATAATAATCAAGCTGTGTATTTGATGGATTCACCTTCATCAACCCCGGTAGCTGCCCTGGCTTCTTCCATCCCTAGTTCCAATGATGAACCCCCGCGTCTAAAATTCTTGTGTAGCTTCTTAGGTAGCATTTTGCCTCGACCACAAGATGGGAAATTGAGGTATGTTGGTGGAGAAACGCGAATTGTAAGTCTGCCGAGAGATATTAGTTATGAGGAGTTGATGAATAAGATGAGGGAGCTTTATGATGCAGCGGCGGTTTTGAAATATCAGCAGCCTGATGAGGATCTTGATGCTTTAGTGTCAGTTGTGAATGATGATGATGTGACTAACATGATGGAGGAGTATGAGAAGTTGGGTGCAGGCGATGGGTTCACTAGGCTTAGGATTTTTCTATTTTCTCATCCTGACCGAGAAGGTTCATCACACTATGTTGATGGGGATGAGAGGGAGACTGAGAGGAGGTATGTGGATGCTTTGAACAGTTTAAATGAGGGTTCTGATTTTAAGAAGTGTGACTCTCCTGTGATGGCTCCAGTTTCCGATGATATTCATTTAGCTGAACAATTCTTTAACGGTGTGAGTGTTGATGGTAGCCTTCATAGCCAGAGGAATGCTGAGATGTTGGTGCCGCCTTATAACTTGCATCATCTTAATATTCCTCAAATGGGATCCGGGCAACTACTGCCCCCAGTTCCTCAGAGGTACAATGAAATGGAAGGTACATGGAGTCCTGCTTACTATTCTCCTAGGCATCATGGGCACCATGATCCCAGAACGCTATCAGAGTTTCCGCCTTCACCCTCTTCATCTCGTTACCGAGTACCGTTTCCAGAATTAGCAGACAAATGCCTGGACAGATTGCCTGAGGAATATGTGAGGCAGCAATTAAGTCATCATCCCCAATATGAGCACCAGCCGCAGTTTTCAGATAATGTAATATGGATGCCAACTGGAGCTATACCTGGTAATAAGCCTGCTGGTTTTCCCAGTAATATACTTCATGGTCATAGTGTTTATGAGGGGAACCACATCTGTGAGCACTGCAGGGCTACTTTCAGCAGAAATCAAACGCCACTTTTGGATCATTCTATCATGGGAAATGGAGTTCCTCAGGTTAATAGTCCATGTGCGGAATGCCCACCAAGCCATGAAGCTTTCATGCTTAATGCAGATGGAAAATTGCAGCATGGGTTTTATTCCAAGGATCACACTGATCCCCGTTCTGCTTATGGTGAAACGCATAGTCATGATAGAGGACGGGCTTTGCAGAACCAATTGAATCCTTGTGTTGAGGAAGCTAGAAGTCACATACCTGGAGCTGGAAGATTGAATGACCACTATGTTCATGATGGTGCTGGCATGAATTTACCTCTTGGGCATGCTAGTTTAGCTGATGGCCATCATCTGCCTTCAAATTATGTTCATCACCAAACTGTATCTGAATTGGGGAACGAAGTGTTTCACGATCAACCTGTGGTTGCTACAGCCCACCTTCACATTCCTCCTGAAGAACGTGGAGTCCGCTATGGGAATTATCCTTACCCTTATGGAGGAGATAATGTTTACCAAGCGCCACAGGGACATTTACATGGGCAGTCTGTGTGGAGAAATGTTCAGAACCCAACTCAGGGTGCCCCTGCTTATGAAGCATCTGGCTTACCCGAACAGGTAAATGGTGCATGTAACCCAGCATTTTTAAAAGGTGTGGTCGAAGGTAGTTCAATACATTGTGTAACAGATGGTCAAAATCCTTGGGTTGAGTCTTCACAAAAGATTCTGGGTTTTAATGCCACTGGTGTTCCAGACAATGCTTATGCTCATACTCTTAAGATGAACATTAGTCCTCATGATCTGAAAACTCAATGCTCTATCACTATGGAACCAGTTCGATCCCCACAAGACATGCTAAATGTTGCCCTTTCCCCAGAACCTGTTCAGTCTCCAGAACAACCTACAACTTTAATTCATGATAAACATGTTTCCAGTAACAATCCTAGATCACTAGATAATTCTAATTCCACTTGGGCATTGAGGACTAAGGAGAAAATTGTTTCCATGGAAGATAAAGAAGCAAATAATGCATTGAAGGTGGAAAATTTTGACGTTCCAAGTATTCTGTGCACAGAGCAAAACGAAATTACTGAAAATGAATCTAAAACAGCATTGGTTGATAATAGCATTTCAAGTTGCAAAAAATTTGCTGAAAAGGATGGTGAGCAGGTAAAACCTGGTGAAAATGATCCTAGTGCTGCGGAAAATTCGAAGCTATCTGTAAACCATTTGAGTTTCATACCACAGTTTGTTGCTTCAGTTAAAAAAGCAGCTTTAGAAGAGGTTGAAGAAGTTAAAGTCAAAGTTCAAGAGGGTGCTTCTATGAAGCATGACGGAGTTCAAGGAGAAGTGGCTGAAAATGAATCAGAATCAGTGGTGAGATTCAAGAGAAAAAATTCATATAGAACATCTTGCAATATTATATTTTAATCTTTCTAACATATCCTTGCACCCTAGAATGCCCAGGGTGAGTTGGAACTGGATCCTGATAATGACAACATATCCCCGTCCAAAATTGAGCCAACAAAGGCCGAGGCTGAAGCTATTGCACGAGGCTTACAGGTTCCTGTTTCTTCTCTTTTTCATCATATTAACTTTAATTTCTTTCTCTATTATTTCTTAAAGATCATTGAACTTTTTATTTTGTTTGCACATATTTTATTGCCATTTTGTTTCTGATGATAGACGATAAAGAACGATGATCTAGAGGAGATCCGACAATTAGGCTCTGGAACATATGGGGCAGTTTATCATGGGAAATGGAAAGGTTCTGATGTAGCAATCAAGAGAATTAAAGCCAGCTGCTTTGCAGGGAAGCCTTCTGAAAGAGAACGATTGGTAATAACTGTTAGCACTTTTCCTTTTATGGCTTTGGTTGCGTACCCTTGCAATGCATACACAAGGCTGCTTAATAGTTAAAAGGATTACAAATGCTTCAGCTGATGTGTTTCATAGGTCATGGATGCTTTGGTTTTTAATTATATTCGGCTTTTGACAATGAGTAAAAAAAAGGTGCTTGTACAATGTGAAGAATGAACTGCTATGCTGTTTCACATGAAAGTGCTTAACAACATTTAAAAAAGAAAAAAAAACATGTTGCGTATGTTTGGTTTTTTTAGTGCCTGCACTTAGCAATGTAATGGTCTATAAAGCTTTGATCTTTAGCAAAAGGAAAAAGCCGGGAAAATTCTTTATAAATGTTGTGATTAAATGGAAGTAATTCAGCTGGTGAATTGAATCTTGGAAATTTCAGTTTCTATTTATGACATCATCAAAAGGTCTCAAGTAATAACTTAGCAGTAATGAACTCTAGAGATCAAATCCTGCCCATTGCCTACCTTTTCTCTTACCTCTTTGGGGATCCTGGTTGAGAGATTTTGTTATTTACTGAAGTAAGAGTTCCTTGTTGCCCATATTTATGATTGTCCCACCATATGTTTCAGGTAGACCAGCTTTTTTGCTATTTGCCTTTTATATCTTTGTATTTTCTCTCACACCTGGGTTTTGTTTTTAATTCCCTTCAATTGTTGGGTCTAGTCAGTCCCTCTGATGGATTTACTTTCAAGAGCTCTAATGATATATAATACTTCTATGCTTCTCATAAGTCAATTGATAGCAATCTCTATTTGTATGCTGCCATAGATTGCAGATTTCTGGAAAGAAGCTTTGATATTGAGTTCATTACATCATCCGAATGTTGTTTCTTTCTATGGCATAGTTCGTGATGGTCCTGATGGATCCTTAGCTACTGTTACTGAATTCATGGTTAATGGATCCTTGAAGCAGTTTTTACAGAAGAAGGACAGGTAACCATGTCGGGTCCCATTTGGTTTCAAAAGTTGTTACTGTGCAGTGCTTTAGACTCCTTTTTTGTGCAATTGCACTGTGATTTGCTGTTTGGATAACGGAGGTATGGTGCAATGGGATTGAAATGTCTTGTGGAGATTGAAATTTCCACTGCCGAGGGAAGGGTGCAGTGACTCACTGCACCTCTCTTGTTACATTTCTATCCCTTTTATATATTTTCTTGAGCCATAACCATTGTATTTTTTATTTCAATTTATCTTTATATTTAAAATTTTAAGATTAAAATGACTTTAATGAATTTAAAAATAATATTTCATTTTTACTTGTTTTTTCCTTATTAGAAATAATGTTCTTTTGCTAAATGCTTTATAAAAATTAATTTTTAAATATTGATGGAAAATATCTTTATCACTTAATTTTTCAGTTTTTCATTTAAATAAAACATGAATAAACACATTAATAACAAAAAATAAAAATATTATTTGATATATCACTAAAATTTTAATGAACTTTTAATTAGTTATTGATAAAAATATTATTTAACATAAATATAATTATAATAATTTATTAATTTTATAAATGGTACATAAGCTATTTCTTTTTTATAATTTACAAGGTTTAATCTAACTTTCTTAGAGGTCATGTTCTCTTTGCACTATTCTTCCTGTCATCATTTCGCTTGAATCCAAACACATCTCACCTAATGTAATCTTCTAGCCACTTATAGCCCTTAATAGCTATGTGGTTAGGTTGCCTTTTGAGCATCTTCTCTGAAGTTTGTACTAGAATTGTTGTTATCTGCCTTAGCATGCAATTATTTTGTTTCACAGTAGACTAAACAAGCCAGCATGTAATATTTTCCTAAATAATGTGCGACATATGTTATTGAGCAGGACTATTGATCGTCGTAAGAGACTCATCATAGCCATGGATGCTGCATTTGGAATGGAGTATTTGCATGGAAAAAACATTGTACATTTTGATTTGAAATGTGAAAATCTGTTGGTAAATATGAGAGATCCACAGCGTCCAGTGTGCAAGGTATGCTGTCTTATAAATTGCTTCTGGACCTCAAAACTTTAAGTTGGATTTCAATTTATGTGTGTGTCTTTGGGGGAGCAAGATTTTTGTGTTCTTCCACAGTTACTTCTGGATGTTATTGTCAGCTTGCTGTGATTTCTTTAATAGTGGAACCTTGGTAAGAGTTTCTGCGTTTCTGGTAGACATTGTTTCTTGAGCATTGGCTCTTATTACCATTGTCTTCAATTGATTCTTCTGTAAATTTTCTTTCAAGCACATTAGCATTAGTTAGCATTAGTTTTCTTCCGATGGTCAGCAGAGTTGGAACTGATGCATTACTTGCATATGCATTTAGATTGGTGATTTGGGCTTGTCAAAGGTCAGACAACATACATTAGTTTCGGGAGGTGTTCGTGGAACTCTACCCTGGATGGCACCTGAGCTTTTGAGTGGTAAAAGTAACATGGTATCTGAAAAGGTAATATTATAGAGACTTTAGCAGATATGAGGATACAGCTATTTTAAACATGTTTCTTTTGCTTTTTAGGGCATTTTTTTGTGCCTCTTTTTTCTTTTTATTTGGCCAGAGACTTATTTTATTTATTCCCATCAATTTATGTTCTTCAGATTGATGTCTACTCTTTCGGCATTGTTATGTGGGAGTTGCTGACTGGTGAAGAACCTTATGCAGATATGCATTGTGCTTCTATAATTGGTAAGTGTCATAAATCGGATTTTATTGTTGTGAGTGTTTTCTACAAGTCTTCCATACATTCTGCTCAGAATCTTTGTTGCTTCAGCTCTTCACTTTACACTTGCAATCTGATACATATATTGGACATGTCCATCAATGTACACTTTTGCTACGAGAAAGAACTGAAGATTCCTTGTTCAATGTGGGTTTTTTGCCTGACACTCATAACCGTGCCAGGCACTCTAGCAGTGATTAATTTTTTTTATAATATTGCTAACTAGGATTTCTCTCTCTCTCTCTCTCTCTCTCTCTAATTTTGTTTATCAACCTTCATTTGATAGCTGGAGAAGATGAAGTAAAATTAGAAAGTAAGATATTTGGAGAATTCTTAATTTATGTTGGGGAATATTTTTGACTTTTTTAGCACATTTGTAATCTCTAGCTAAAACATCAGTTCCTTTGAGGATAGGGCACTGCACCACGTATGCCTTGGGTTAAAGTTGTCTTTTCTGGGACAAAATTAGATGATGTAATTGTCTCTTGACTTGGAAGTTGCAAGAGTCGTAATAGAAATGCATGTATTTGTGACTACCAACTAGAATTGGATCTACAACAAGTAGAAAAATGACCTGAATATTTTTATTTTGGGTTGTTTTGTTTCTTTCATACTATCTGAATTTTTGGTACTTAAAAATGTTATGCATAACATCCAAGTTTTAACAGCCAGTTCTAGCGTTAACAGAGCATGGTTCACACTTCAAATGTTATTGTTATTGACTGTTCATGGAGGAACTATCCCACTGATTAATAAGCAATTACTTTCTGATAGAGAAAAGGGACTTTTGTTCTTTTCTTTTTTTTGTTTTCTTTTGCTTGTAGGTCTGGTTTGATGTAGTTCCTTCATAAAATAATTTAGTATTGACCTATGAATGGATCTTTATCTGTGATTACTTCTGAAATAAGTACTATGTTTGCTATTTGAAATGAAAAAGGAATCAATTGTCATATAGATGAATTATTGACTCAGGACTTCTAGTTTGTAATAAAGTTTAAAAGGATCTTTTCTGATTTAAGTATTCACTATTCTACTAATAGTATGCATGTTTTTGGACTCTACACTCCGGTTATAGTTTTAGATGTGATCTTGTTAACGGACCATTATTATTTTCTTAACTGCAATCTCCCTTTGTGCGTATATATATATATATATTCTTTTAATATACAGGGGGAATTGTAAACAACACATTACGTCCAAAAATACCATCATGGTGCGATCCCGAATGGAAGGCATTGATGGAAAAGTGTTGGGCCTCTGATGCTGCAGAGAGGCCTCCATTTTCAGAAATATCTCAGAAGCTGAGGAGCATGGCTGCTGCTATAAACGTAAAATAAAGGCAATCCTGAAGTAGCCCATCATCATATCATACGGTGGAAAACAAAAGTAAGGCATCCAGTTACTGCAGCTTTGGTCATCTACCGGTTAGTCTAATAATACACTACTCTAAGATACGATACATATGCCTTTGGTTCTGCTGTAATGGATCTCTTGTAGTACTGCAACAAGTTGTTTCAAGAGTGCAAATGTAGACACCCGAGGTTGGGTTTGTACTCACCCTCAGGGAGGCTACATGATTGATACAAATAGGATAGGGGAGCCCTGAAAGTTAGAACTGGGATTTGATGCGAGTTTCAACAGGTTTTAATCTTATATAAATCTTTTGCAAAAAAATCGTTTCTCATCATTTTTAACAGGCTTCAACTTGAGCAATCAGGAATTTGCTAGTTTAAACGCAATCATGATGGCAGTACTACAAGTGAATGCATCTCTGTTCTGTTTCTGAATATATGTATGTAAAGCTTATGGTAATTAATAATGCATGGTACTTGCATGCTTAAGATAAATTAGGATCAAATTTTGTTATTATTATATTACTTATTTTCATCATTATTAAAAGGGAGTGTTTATATTTAGATGGTGTAAAAATTGGGTTCTCAGTGCAGCCTTGCACACGAGTTCCTGTTTCTGTAATTAATCTACTATATTTTTGTTCATTAATTTTGATTAACTGAAACATTGTGCTAGATTCTTTTAATAAAGGGAGTGGGTAGGGGACGTTCAAGATTGAATTTGAAACCGTTATCAGCTTAATACTTGCTTTCGTCATTTCATTTATGGTTCAGTCGGTATTATTGTATTGTATCTTAATTCAGTTGTTATTGGTATTATTATTGGTATAGGAGTATACTAAGAAATTTAATCATTATTTGCGTAGAGACGTTATAATGACATATTTATAAAACAAAGTATTTTGCGGACTTTTCAGTCGACATCATTGTACCTGTCCTAAATCAAGACAATAATTGAAATACAGTAATTAGAATCATAAAAAATGATGTCTTAACAACTTGTTGATAAATTGTTGTATTTTGTTCAGTGGTTCAACACTTTTTTTAGACATTAATTTTCTACTTTTCTGATGTAAATCTATTGGTAAATAGATGTCCTATAACTCTCAAAATCTTCGATTTCATCTTTTTTAATTTTGTAATCTCTAAAAAACTTGTAGGGTACTTTAATTATCTTTATTATATGTTTGTACTTTATAGTGATTGAGGTACTATAAATAGAGGGCATGTACAAGTTTATTGTATCCCATGTGAAAGTTGAATCGTCCTTTCATTTTTTTATTTTCTTCTCTTGTTTATTTTATATTTCTCTTTGTTTTGTTATACGTTATCAATACAATTTTATTCAAAGACTAATAGGTTTTTATTTTGCATCAAAATTTTGTTGGATTCCAAGCATTAAAATTTAATTGTTTGGATCAAAAATCGTGAGTGCTTGCTTGAGATTTTATTGGGGATGATCACTTGTTCTTTACTATAAAGAATGCTAATAGTCTTTATTTCTCATTACTAAAGTCTAATACTCAAGTCTAATCAATTTGTTTTTCTAATTTTGATTCGATTTTTATTAAGAAATTAAATTTATATAATTTTCTATTTGCATTTCTATGAATTTATCAATCCCTTCTTGAGTTTAATTGTTGGGCTTTCTACATGTGGTATATGTTTTTCTCTGTTATTTCTATAAAATTGATTGGTTTAGTTTTAATTTTGATTAAAATATATGATTGTTTTTATATCTAGTTATCTATTGTAAATGTGTATTACTGCAGTGATTAGTTTGGAGTTCAAATTTGTACATGTTTGAGATTTATATGATGATATTAATTATGAATTTTTTTTATTACAGTCTTACTAACAATGCATGTAAAAGATTCTTTAAAATTATGGCTTAGTTTTGAAAGAAAATTATGACAATGAAAAAAAATTATCACTAGATATGCTTCATTCCTTGAAGTGAAAGTAGCATTACATAATCAATCTTAAAAAGGACAAAGTTATAACTATGGTTATGAGCATGGTCTTTGATATACTAGTATGGGTATAATAATCACTACAGTTATAGTGATTATAATATTTGTTTTCTCTCGTGTAAAGTGGAATACAAATTTAAATTAGAGAATAACTAAAGTTTTCCAAATAGCCCTTTAAAGTGAACAGAAGTATTTATGTGATACTCAAAGATTATTTGACACATTTGATCACTTTTGATTGTAGAAATAAATTTGGATATTTGAAATTTTTTACATATTACCTAAAAGGAATATTGTACATAATTTTATAGAAATTATATTTCTTTTGTTGAGTTAATGATATTATGGACCTCTCATTGGTTTAGACAATTTCAGAAGTAAATATCATAGTAGATACAAAATGAAAGGAATGACAATGAAATTATTAATTGTCTTAATTTATATTGAGGAATGTATTAATTGTCTTAATTTATATTGACATTATAATCTTACTAGTTGTGGAAAAGCATAAGGCTAAAAAAAATAATGCTAATAAACATTATAATAAATATGAATGTATCATGTATATGCCTATAGCATATCTAAAACATTAACTTTTGCAAAGTTTTATAGAAAAAAGATACTCTATAATGCATGATAATAAAATTTGAATTGAAATTATGCTATAAAAGGTAGTTGTTAGAAATTTTTAATTTTAAACTTCCATAGCTACAACTTTAATATCTTATTATGACTTTATAATATTTTGTATTTTATTATGTTATGGTATATAAAAAATGATCTAACCGCATGTTTGTTACAATGATTGAGTAGTAACATGAATTTATTTTTTGTTATGTTTAACATATATTTTATTATGTTTAACATATATTTTATTTATACTTTTTCTTTATACAAATATACATTTTCTTTCATATAAGTATTTAGTTTTTAAGGATCCACAATTTTTATCATTCATGTTGAAAAGAACTGCAAAATTGCATAGTATTTAAAATAAGTTACGCATTCATTAAGGTATTATATTAGATTGTAAAATCTCCTGAAGAGTTAATGTTGCACCTCCTTGTGATGCAAAATATTGTAAAACATAATATTATTATTTTAGATCAAGAAGATATATATATTGAAGAAAATCTTTGTGTTTTACATTAAAATCATGTATAAAAAAATACAAGATACTCATGTATTTGTATTCCTTGAAGGAATACATTACATTTATATGATTTACACAAGAGATAGTGACAAAACTTTCACTAGTGGTGGCATAATTGATTAGACCATCTTGGATCATATATGATGCGAAAATTAATTGATAATTCATATAGACATTCAATAAAGAACCAAAAGATTTTTAAATTTAAAAGAATTCTCATGTGTTGTTTGTTGTCAATGAAAATTGATTATTAGAAACTAACAACCTAAAGTTGAGATGTAATGTCTTGCGTTTCTAAAATGAATGTGAGTTCATTCATCCACCATGTGGATGGTTTTGATATTATATTATTTTGGTAGATGCATCTACAAAATAATCACTTGTTATCAACTTGCGAGCTATCGTTTGCGAGATTGCTTATTTAAATAATTAATTTCAAATTATGCAATTAAAACAATTCATCTTGCTAATGGTGGTGAGTTTACATCCCAAGTTTTTAATAATTATTTGGGATAAAAATTGAACATCCTATAGCTTATGTTCACACACAAAATAGTTTAGATAAATCGTTTATCAAAACGTCTCCAACTAATAGCTAAATTATTACTTATGAGAACAAAACTTCCTATTACAGCTTGGGGATATGCTATTTTGCATGCAGTAGCACTTGTGTGCATCAGGCCAACAAGCTATAATAAATACTTCCCATTACAATTGCATTTTGGTCAAAAGCCAAATATTTTCCATCTTGGGATTTTTGGGTGTACGGTATGTGTTCCAATTACTCCACCACAACACATAAAGATGAGTGAGTCCTCATAGGAGGTTTAAAATGTACATTGATATAAATCTCCTTATATTAATAAATATTTTTGAGATATTAATTGGATATTTATTTATGACATAAGTTGTCATATATTATGAGATAGTTTTCTCAATATTAGGGGGAGAGAATAAAAATCTGGATGAATAAAACACTTAGAATGAATTATCAGTATCTAAGATCCTTATACAAAGCAATGTGAACCAGAAGTTCACTAGATAATTCATTTTATAAATAAATTTTTAGATTCATTTACTAACCTAAAAAGAATTAAAAAAAAATCTCTCATACTAGCTGAAAACGCTCTAATATGAATTGATGTCCTAATAGGGTAAACTGTTAGTGCAAAACAAAATAATCCACGCTTGACGCGTGGAAGACTAGTTAGTTCCAGAGATAAAAAATCCTCACAAAAGGAAATGAGAAAATATTCAAGATGGTCATATTGTAGATGCAAGTGCCTAAGAAGAAGCCAAATATATAACTAATTAAAAAGAAGAAGAAGAGGTTCAGAGACCTGAAAATAGTGAAAATGAAGAGATCTCGATAAATTATGTTATTTTAGGAAAAAAATTGGAGCCAGAAAAATATAGTTGTCAACAACAATTTTGCTTATATTGTTGCTATTGAAATAAATAAATAAATAATGAGAATCCTGAGCCTAAATCTATTTAGGAATATAAAAATAGATTAGATTGGTCAAAATGGAAAGACCAATTCAAGTATAATTGAATTCACTTTCTAAATGTGAAGTTTTTGGATCTATAGTCCAAACATCTAAATATGTAAAGCTGATAGGATATAAATTGGTATTTGTGCGAACAGAAATGAAAAAAAATGAAGCCATAAGATATAAAGTATACTTGTAGCACCATGGTTTTCATAAAGACCTAATAATGGTTACGAAAAGATGTATTCTCCTGTGGTGGATATAATCACGTTTATATATCTTATTGGTCTGGAAGTACATCAAAAACTTGACATGCATCTAAAGGATATTGTTACATACTATTTGTATGGTATACTTGATAGTGAAATTTATACGAAAAATCCCTGAAGGATTTAAAATCCCTGAAGGAGGTAGAGTTTCTCAGAAAAATTGCTCAATCAAATTAAAGAAAAGTTTATATCGATTAAAACAATCTGAACGTATGCAGTACAACCGTCTTAGTGAATATTTGCTGAAAGAATGTTATAAAAATGATCCAATTTATCCATGTATTTGTATAAAAAAAGGTATGGATCAGGTCTTGTGATAATTGTTGTTTATGTTGATAATATAAATATTATTGAAACTCTAAAGAGTTTCAAAATGCAATAAATTCTTTAAAGAAATAATTTGAGATAAAAGATCTTGAAAAAACTAAGTTTTGTCTTAGTTTGTAGATCAAGAATTTAAAAGATGAAATTCATGTCCATCAGTCAACTTATACGGAAAAGATCTTAAAGAAATTTTACATAGATAAATCACATCCATTGAGTACTCCAATGGTTGTACGATTGTTAGGTGAATAAAGATCAATTTCGTCATTGCAAGGATGATGAAGAGTTTATTGGTCTTGAAGTGTAACATCCCGAATTATGGCCTAGTCGAACAGTGGTTTCGAGACCACAAATCTGAGATAGAATAATTATTATATGATTCTTATAAGGTCTATGATATGAATACATGCTTATGTAAAAGTTTCTTGAAGAAATTCTATGCATAAAATGTCTAATTGCACTTTAAGGACCAAATTGAATAAAATGAAAAACTTGCATTCTAGAAGCTTTTAGCATGAAATTGCTTTAGATTATAAATTAAGAGGTCCTAATTAGCAATTTGACAAATTTCTATAATTTTGGACAAAAATGGGCATGCATAGGAAAAATTTGAAAGAAATGCCTTAAGGGCATTTTGGTCATTTGGTAATTAAAAGAATAAAAAGGAAATATCAAAGAAAAAATGTGCTCATCTTCTCCAAGTGCTAGCCGAATTTCTCAATAGCCATAGCTAGGGTTTTGTTCAATATTTCAAGCTTGATTGTAAGTGCTCCCTAGCCTCGTTTTTAATGTTCTTTGTATTTTTGGAGTCTTTGAAACATGATCTACCCATTTCTAGCTATATTTTGAGCTAGGGTTCATGTATGAAATTTGAACTATGTGTAACATGCATGTATTTTGATGATTAATGGAGGAATATGAATGTTTGATGCATGATAAACATCATTTAATAGGTGATTTTTAGTGAAAACACCAAAATGGGGGACTTGTTTGTAAAAGTGTAAAAATGAGTAGTAAAAATGTGAAACAAAAGAAAATGTAGGCTGATATGAGCATGGTATAGGTTCGTCTAGGCTTGGGTAACAAAAAAAATGCATGCATTTAATTTTACGAGCTTAGGGACTAAATCGTAAATAAGTGCAAAGATAGGGGTAAAAAGGTAATTTTACCAAAGCATGAATTATGGATTGATTTGAATAATGAGATTAATAAATAAGTTAAATTTGGCATCATAGATCAAGAAAAACGTGATACGGGTCTTAATCGATGGAAGAATAAAGTATACGGCGATTAGGCTCGATTACCATCATTTTGTACCAAGGTAAGTACATGTGTAAATATGTGATAATCTATTATATTTTGATGTGTTGACATTATGCAATAAATGTTTTATCAATATTATGTATGTTATGCCTAATGATAACTTTGTAAGTATGGATGATGTTGGTCGTTATACACGATGTTACGAGCAAGTACGATGGAGATGCCATGTGCATATGAGAAAGAATCCTGTTTGACCTTAGGAATAGTTTAGGATACAAGTGACATGTCACTAGAAATTAGGAAATCTGAACTCATTGAGTTGGTCTGAGTTCGTGCTATTATGAGGCATCCGAGCTCATTGAGTTGGTCCGAGTTCATTATGGATGCGAGCATCCGAGCTCGTTGAGTTGGTCCTAGTTCACTATGGATGAGATACATGTAATTGGGTTCTGGGAAATGGTCTTGTGTGTCCTACCGGTGGCTAAGTAATCCTTGAGTGGGCCGGATACCTGACAACTTATGTGAGTAGCCCGTGTAGTTACACATTGATCACTAGCTTATATGAGCAAGCTCGTGAGTAGCTCCTTTACGAGCATTACATGTTATGAGGTAGCTTTGGCTACGTATGTATATGTGGCACTTATGTGCAAGTTTCTGCATATCTAATGGTATTCCGAGTGTTTAACGGGTAATGTAATGGATGTGATGAAAGTCCCGAGGAGGGCATGTTAAAGAGGTATGGTTATATGATATACAACGATGAGTACAGGTATGTATGCTAAACCCATGAATAACGCTTTGATAAAGAATGATTTGTGATGGGAAAGTGTATACATGAACACTTGTTAAAGGAGCCAAAATGTTTGGATGATGAATAATCTTTGTGGTTATGATATTATGTTTTTGTATGATTTTGGTTTACTTTCATTGCATATTATTTGCATGTGGACTTATTAAGCTTTAATGCTTACCCCATTTCTTTCCATCCCTTGTTGTTCCGCCAAGCTAGCTCGAAGATTGGAAGCTGTCGGAGTATTCGATCACACTATAAAAAGATTATTGGGTATAGTGAATTTGCTATTTTGAGTATGGCATGTATAGGGGACTTGGTCATTTTGTGATATGTGTCATGCTATTTGGCCAAATTGTGAAAGCCTATAATGTTGATAATTCATTTTATAATAGCCATGTGATATGACTCATAATTGATTATTGGGTTGTAATGTCTAATTGTTCATGCATGCATGTGTTAATGCCTTGAGGATGTGCTATGTGGTTTGTTTGATGGATATGTGATGAGGAATGAATTAAGCACTTAGAAATAAGGAATTACTTAATGACTTAAGATGACTATAGGCATGAATGTGTAAATTGAGGTTATGGTAACAAATTTGATTATGCATGAAATTGGTGTGAAATGCTTCCACATGGTGTGACTAATTGAATGTGTAATAGAACGACATTATGAAGGTGTGAATGTGCCATGGTGTTGAATATTTGAATGTCTAAATATGTCATGTTGCATGCTATGAAATATGTTTGAGTGTATGAATGATTGAGGAAGACAAATGGCTTGAAAAATAGCCTTTTAAATGGTCCACACGGGTAGACACAAGGGCATGTGTCTAGACCATGTGTCGGGCGTGTTGAATGGTCGTGTGTCCCCTACACCTAAATTTTGCAAGTCAGTATGCCCAGTAGTAAACACACAGGCTAAGATACGGGCGTGTGTCTTGGCCGTGTGAGAGCCATTGCCTACCCATATGGGCGTGTACTTTGGCCTTGTGAAGTTTGCACCATTTTATGAAAAATTCATTTATTTTTTAATTGACCACACGGCCTGGCCACACAGGCGTGTGATACGGCCGTGTGACCCTAAATTAGTGCTGACGTCATAGTCAGAGAGTTACACGGCCGGCACGGACGTGTCGAGAGTTCACAGGCGTGTCCCTTGTCTCACACGGGCGTGTGGCTCTGTATTGGGGAAAATTTCTCAACTCTTCTAAAGTTCCCTATTTAGTCCCGAAGTTTTTCCAATAGTTGTTTTGGGCCTTGTAGGCCCATATAAGGGACAATGTACATGTGTTTGATTCATTTTAAATTGAATGCAATTTTATAGCCCGGTTTTTCATGTATGTGTATGGTTAAGTCCGGTAATGCCTCGTACCCTGTCCCGACGTCAGACACGGGTAAGGGGTGTTACATGAAGCACCATATCTAAGTGTCGTAGGGGCATTAATGTATTTTGCAAACAACACAAGACCTAATATAGCTTTCGCTGTAAACTTATTAGCAAGATTTAGTTGTTCTCCAACATGTAGACATTCGAATGGAATTAAACATGTATTTATATATCTCAGAGGGGGGACTATTGATATGGGGTTATTTTATTCAACTAGTTCAGAATCCCTATTAGTCGACTATGCTAATGCTAGATATTAATCGAATCTATATAAAGGTCGATCTCAAATGGGATATTTATTTACATGTGGAGGTACTGTCATATCATGATGTTCAACAAAGCAGACATTAGTTGTCGCCTTTTCAAATCGTGCAGAAATAATTACAATGTATGGAGCAAGCCTAGAATGTGTTTGGCTAAGGTTATTGACCCAACATATCCAAAAGATAAGTGATTTGCCTTTACAGGAAAATATGTCAACTATCTTATACGAAGATAATGTAGTATGTATAACTCAATTGAAGGGTGGTTACATCAAAGGTGACAAAACAAAATATATTTCACCAAAATTATTCTTCACTCATAACATTGAGAAGAAAGGTAATATAGAAGTTCAACAAATTCGTTCTAGTTTGAAATACTAGTATACAAGATTGAATGCATCGACTCAAAGATGTAATGTGATGTTGCCATTAGGGAAAGTCTAAAACACATTGTACTCTTTTCTTTTAATCAAGTTTTTGTCTCATTAGGTTTTCCTAATAAAGATTTTTAATGAGACAACTTGTAATAGAAGATTGTGTACTCTTTTTCTTTAATTAGGTTTTTATCCCACAGGGTTTTTCCTAATAAGGTTTTAACGAGATAAATTTCCATTACCGAACATCCAAGGGGGAGTGTTGTAAATCTATTGATAAATGGATGCCTATATAACTCCCAAAACCCCCCAATTTCATTCTTTTGTAACTCTTGTAACTCCTAAAGAATTTATAGGGTCCTTTAATTATATTTATTATATGTTTATAACCTATAGTAATTGAGGCCCAATAAATAGAGGGAATAAACAAGCTTATTGGATCCCATGTGAAAGTTAAAATTTTTATTTATGTCTTTTTCTCTCTTGTCCATTTTATATTGCACTTTGTTTTATTATATTTTCCATATAAATTGTAATATATATATATAAAGAAAACAATGTACTTTTAATAATGATGTAATTTTTTAGCATAAAAAATTTTAAAATATTTAAATCACTTGATAATTATGTTTGTTAAAGAATGGATCGAAGCACTTCATATATTGAAAATTTTGCGGAAATGAGTGGAGAAAAACTGAAATAATTTTGATTTCTTGAATAGATGAAAATGATGAAAAATTGAAAATTAAATTTATAATGCGAGACTATATTAGACTTATTCATTGGCTGAGTTATTCAATTCGACTCGAAGGTCTGTTTAAAAAGTGGTAGAGTATGGAAAAAAGTATAGGTATGAAAAATGGGTTTGAGCAAAAACATAATGTTCATTTAGAAAACGAGTCGGGCCTTGAGGCTTTTTTGGCTCGAGCCCAACCCAACCAGAATTTGCAAAAAGAATAAAAATCTGCTATTTTCTTGTTGTTTTCTTACTATTTTGCTGTCATTTCACTATTATGTTGCTACAGTTTTGTTGTTATTGTTTGGATATTCTATCACTATTATTTTATTATTAATTTTGCTACTTTTTTAGAGGTCTTTGCTTGTTAAGTTACACCTATATTACTATTATTTAAGTATAAAGATTTCTTTTAATTTATTTTTCTGTTTCTAGTGTTTTTTTTTTATTTTTGAAAAAAGTTATATAAAAAATTTAATATGGACAGGTTATATAAAAATTTTAATATGGGCAGGTCAAGCCCGAGTTTTAACATTTTTATCTGGACCAAGCTTGGACAAAATTTTAGACATATTTTTTGAGTCGTGTCTTGGCCTATCAAACGAGCATAAAATTTTGTCAAGGCCCGACCTGACCAATGGACCGGTCTAGCTACTAGTATCATATTCGAAGGAACGACCCACAATAGATGATTAGCATAATTAACTCTAATATATTAATTAAGTGATAATTAAGATGCTTAGAATTCTATTAAAGTAATAATTCTATTTTACATCAATAAAATTAGCCAAAAAAAAAATTTACATCAAAATTTTTAACTAATAATTATAATTATAATTATCATATCTTTTTTCTTATATTTTATGCTTAGAGTTATATTTAAGTAATCAATCTATTTTAAAATTAGCACAATATTTTTAACTAATAATTATAATTTACATTATTTTTAAATATATAATGATCACAAATTCTATTTTACTTCAATTTTTTAATTTTAGAATGTGAATTTAATAATCAGATAAAAAATAAAGGGTATTCTTATAAGTTTAAAAGCTCTTTTGAACTCATGATTATATATTATAGACTATATTCATGGCACACCTACAATAAAGGTGAAAAAAATTTAATATAATAAATATCTATAATATATATATATATATAAAAGCTTAAGTTTAAAAAATATTAAAGTGATAAAAATATCTTTTATTTTTTTATTATATTACTATATTGACATTTATGGGTTAGCTTGTGAACTTAACATCCCATCAAGGAAAGAGCACCATTCTTAAAATTCAAAGGGGAGGATCATTAAAGCTAACATCAATGAAGTGAAAATTTCACAGAAAATACTGAATAAATCATTTGAGTACCCTGAGCTACTGTAAAAGGAATTATTAATATTCAAACTTCCACTACAAATTGCAATCTAGGAATATTCGAGACAAAATAAAATAATTGAATCAACGATATTAATATGTAAAGAAACACAATAATTGGGGTCCGACTAACATAACATGCCACTTAAAACTAAAGTTTGCGTGAAAAAATAATAGGTTTTTATACAGCTCCATATAAACCAAAAACCAAGTTTATGCATGAGTTTCAAAAGTATTTAAATTAGTTATTGAGGTAGAAATTTTTTTTAGGGTTAGAACTAAATTGTATATTTTTACAATAGTAGAAATGTAATTCCATTATTTTAATAGTCTATATTCTTATCATTTTTAAAGAATTAAATAATTTTTTTATTATTTTTAGGACTAAAGTGTAATTTTATCATTACTAATTTAAAATTTTATAAATTATAAAATACCTAAATGATTTTGTTTTTTAAATTTTAGGAGGCTAGGGCCCCTGCCAGCCTCTCGGCTCCGCCACTTATTTAAACAGCCATAAAGTTAAGAAAAAAAATGTTATCATCAAAATCAATGTCAGTTGAATCGACAGTAGCCGTATCATTGGAAGCTTTCTTTGGTTCAATAACAGGCAACTCATCATAAGATGAGGCTCCTTCAAACCAATATGCTCAACCAACAAACTTTACTTTATTATCGAATCAAACTTAGCTCCTACAAGACTCAATTCCTCCTGCAGGGTATTGAATTCTCCATCCATTTCCTCAAATCTCCATTCCAACTATCTCAAATCTACCGTCAAAACTCCTTCTAACTTCTCAAATCTTCCATCCAACTCCTCAAATAGCTACTCAAATTGATAATTAACCTTGTCAACCTATACTAAAATTGAAGGAACTTGTTCATATTTAGAAATAATAGCACATTGATTGGTCCATATTTATGTCACGAGCCAAGATTTTATCTCTAATCACGTGTAACTTTAAGATGAAATTCCTACAAGTAGAAGTGTCACATTGTATGTCAAATTATCGAAGAAAATTAGGATTATATGTACATTCAAAGGACCAAGCAATTTAATTAAGATTGAAAAGTTTAACTTGACTAAATTATATATGAAATTATGATTAATAGATGAAAGGCATTCTCTCACATTAGCACATGGATTGTCAATCACTAAGTAATATGGTACAATAATTGGTGCCGAATTAAGTGATCTTAATCTATCTCATACCAATGATATTTTTTTCACTTTTGCACCTTAAAGATTGATATTTTTACCATTAAATTCACCCGTGTGAATTAAGCAAGCAAAACCACAACACAAAAGGTTTTGCTATCAATATGCACTCATAAGTTAAAGTTCCTCACAAGAACAAATTAAGTGCTTATAATCTATACAAGTCTCTTAATTATATAGAATGTTTCGAGACTTGCTAACATAAAAAGATCTATATCAATCCCTATTAAACAACCACATTATAAGCTAAATACAATATAAGTATAAAGTACAAGGTAAACATGGACTCTTGGCAGGTAAGCAATATGTTCCAATTCAATCCAACATCCACAATCCAAAGGGTTATATAGAGGTGATCCAATTTGATTTGATTCTTCATATATGTTTCAAGCCTAGCTCAAAAAATGGGCATGCTTTTTTGCCTAAGCCCGACCCAATTTAAGAAAGATAAACTCAGGGCTGACTCGGCTCGCCCATATTTGATTTTTTTAGAAGATTAGTTTTTATTTTAAAATATTTTTTAAATATAATACAATAAGTGCACTAAAAAAAGGCTAAAATAAAAGTTTTTTAACACATAAAAAAATATTTATATTAAAAATCATTACCATAAATATAATAAATATTTTCTTTTATTAAAAATATAAGTAAATATAATAAATGTTTTATTGTATTAAATAAATTTATAAAATTTTATATTTTGGGTTGGGTTATATTTAATTTTTTTTTAGGTTTTGGATAATGGGTTTAATTGTTATTGGGTTAGTGATTTAATATAAATATATATAATTATTAATTAGCATATATAATTAATATAATTATTTTTTATAATATAATATATTTGGGCTGGGTTGGACTTAGGTTAAAAAAATTTTGCCCAAGGCCTGACCCATAGAGAAAATATGGGTTAAATTTTACCAAAGCCCATTTTTTGTACCTCGTATTTTTTTTTCTAAATTCTCTCATTTTTCTAGTAAGTCTTTGGGCCTGGGCGGGTGACCTGACCCATGAGCAGGTCTATTTATAATAATAAAAATTATAAAAAAAATGATAACTCTTTGTTAATATTATGACATATAATATATAAATTTTAATATTTTTAAACAAGTAATATAAATTGTTTATATAATTTAATTTGAATATATATCATATTTATACCTTATAAATTATATAAATGTGCTTTTTCAAAAAAAAATTATATAAATGTGAGGCGAATTTATAATTTGACACTCAAATTGGTTTTTGGGAAATGAAATGTTAAAAATTTTCAATCTTTTAGTTTGATTTGAAAGTTAGTTTGATAAGTTAATTGGTCTTAAAAAATTATATGTTGAGTATGGATTTTGGTTTGAAAAGCACATTTATTTATTTTTCATGAGAAAAGTGTTTTCAATGTTAGTCAAGGCTGACCAACAATCACATCATCAATCAATTTAATTTTTTAACACCGTTAACTTTTAGATTCAAAATTATTGCAGAGTAATACTTTTATCTTAATATAAAAAAAAGTGTAATAAAATAAGAAAGCAGCTATACTTCAACAACCAAAACAAATTCAAAATCTTAAATAATGTAAAATGAAATTCATGCCATAATATGCAGACCTCTTAAACGACAAACACTAAGCAATATAAGGAGGACTCTAGTCTTGGGGAGAACCTAAAATCATACTACTCATCTTTGATTCTGAAATGGAGCTAGCCCAGAGATTTTAATCATGCAAGCACTTGTTATTAGTCATATAGTTTTAAATTAATTTCTTGTTAGTCAGTTAGTAGTTATTTTTCTGTTACTTTCTGTTACTTTCTTTCCTTGCTTGTATATAACAATACGTTAGCATCCAATAAACTTGAGAAGTTTTCTTTTATTATTCTACATGGTATCAGACGTTATTTTTTGCTTTCTCCCTAATCTACATTCTTGATTCCCTTTTCTTCCAATGGCATTTCATGATACTATGCTGCCTTCTAGTCCATACTATCTTCATCCAAATGAAAACCCAGCTTTGGTTCTTGCTTCTCCCGTCCTATCAAGCTCGAATTATCATTCTTGGTCTCGAGCTATGACAATGGCACTTTTATCCAAGAACAAGCTCCAGTTTGTTAATGGCACCATCACAGTTCCGCTTCGAACAGACCCTCTTTACTCAGCTTGGGAACGATGTAATACTATGGTGCTTTCTTGGTTGCACCATTCCATCTCACCTTCGATCATGAACAGTGTTCTTTGGCTTGATTTTGCTTCTGATGTTTGGCGCGATCTCCGGGAACGTTTTTCTCAGGGAGATGTTTTCCGCATTTCTGATCTTCAAGAAGAAATCAATTCACTCAAACAAGAAGATCGCTCAGTCACTGATTATTTTACTGAGTTAAAGATCCTCTGGGATGAATTGATGAATTTTAGACCAATTCCAGTTTGTTCTTGTCCCACATCTTGCTCTTGTGGTGTTTTTGCTACTCTTCAAAAGTATCATGATAATGATTATGTGATTCGATTCCTTAAAGGTCTCCATGATCGTTTTGCTGCTGTTCGTTCTCAAATCATGCTCATTGATCCGTTGCCTACGATCAACAAAGCGTTTTCTTTGGTTATTCAACAAGAACGTCACCTACTTGCTGCTGGCTCTTCCTAACTGTTTGTCAGTAACACATTGCGCCAACATCCTTCTTCAAGGAAATCTCAGCCGAAATCGGCTTCTGACTCACGGCAGTGCACCTTTTGTGGCAAATCCAGGCATACTGTTGATACATGCTATGAGAAGCATGGTTATCCACCTGGTTACAAGTCTCGTGGTCGGACTTCTCGTGCACACGCAGTACTTACTGATAGTGAGGCACCATCTTTGGACGCTTCACAGTCTGTTGCTATTTTGCCACCTGATTCTCCTGTTACTTTGACACAAGATCAGTTACAGCAGCTCCTTACATTGCTTCCATCTTCTACCTCCCCTACTCATGTTACCAATACCGCCTCTTCTTTACCTTTACAGCCTTCTGTATCTTCAGGTAACCTCTTTTCTTTTCAACCCCACCATTGGATCATTGATACTGGTGCAACTGATCACATTACACACTCTTTATCTTTTTTTGCCTCTTTTCATTCCATTAAACCAGTATATATTAATCTTCCAAATGGTACCAAAGTTTGTGCTCGAATTTCAGGTACAGTCATTTTTAGTAATAGCCTATACATTACTAATGTTCTTTATGTTCCCCAATTTACTTTCAATATTTTATCTGTAACCAAACTCACTACTACACTACCTTGCTCTTTTACTTTTCACAAAACTTATTGCTCTTTACAGGCCCTTCCATCTTTGACGATGATTGGTACAGCTAAAGTTCTACATGGTCTCTATATTTTGGACTCACCAGCTCAAACTCTCTCTATTACCACACCAATTGCCTTATCAGCTACCAACACGTCATGTTCCATTTGGCATCCTCGTCTCGGTCATCTTTCTGACTCCAGATTGAAGCTACTTTCTCCTTACATACCTTCCTTGTCCATATCACCTAATGCACCTTGTAAAGCTTGTCATTTGGCAAAACAAAAGAAAATATCCTTTCCTGTAAGCACTTCTGTATCCAATGAAAAATTTGCCCTTGTTCATATGGATATTTGAGGCCCAACCGATATTGTTTCTATTACTGGTCATCGTTACTTTCTTACTATTGTTGATGATTTCAGTCGCTTTACTTGGATTATCTTATTAAGAACAAAATCTGAAGTTCGTACCCATATTCAGAATTTTTTTACCCTTGTTGAAACTCAATTTTCATCCAAAATTAAAGTCATTTGAACTGATAATGGCAGTGAGTTTGCCATTCCAGCTTTTTATGCTTCCAAAGGTGTTATTCATCAAACCTCTTGTGTTGAAACCCCGCAACAAAACGGTCTTGTTGAACGTAAGCACCAACATATTCTCAATGTCTCACGAGCTCTATTATTTCATGCTGGTTTACCTAAGCATTTTTGGGGACATGCTGTTCTTCATTCAGTTTTTCTTATCAACCGCACCCCAACACCTCTTTTAGCTAACCTCACTCCTTTTGACCATTTATACCAAACTAAACCATCTTTTCAGCACCTACGGGTTTTTGGCTGTCTTTGTTTTGCAATCACCCTTACCGCTCATCGCCACAAATTTGATCCTCAGCTCGTGAGTGTGTTTTTCTTGGATTCCCACCACATGTCAAAGGTTACATTCTTTTTGATCTGTCAACTCATGTCATTTTTGTCTCAAGAAACGTTCATTTTCATGAGTATGTTTTTCCTTTTTCCTCTCAACCATCTTCTTCCTCCTCCATCCCACAATTAACCTTTGACCCCTCCATTACTTATGATTTGCCACTTCAACCACAGGTTTCACCTCCCGTACCCTCGCAACCCTCTAGGCCACCTCGCCTTAGGAAACCACCATCATATTTAGACCAATATCACTGTTTTTTAAGCAATGCTGCTCCCAATCATTGTCAATACTCTACACCCTTTACCCTTGCTCTTAATGCCTCTTCTATACCAACTACATATTTACAAGCTAGTAAAATTCCTCATTGGCAAAAAGCAATGCAAGCTGAAATTTCTGCTCTTGAACAAAATAACACTTGGATCATTACGGATTTACCTCCAGGCAAGACTGCCATTGGCTGTAAATGGGTCTATCGAGTGAAATATCGAGCTGATGGTTCTATTGAGCGTTACAAGGCTCGCTTGGTTGCCAAGGGATTTACACAAACCGAGGGAGTCGATTATTTTGATACTTTTTCCCCTGTCGCCAAGCTTACTACTGTTCGTTTATTGCTTGCTATTGCTGCTTCCAAGAACTGGTTTTTGCACCAGCTTGATGTCAATAATGCGTTTTTGCATGGAGATTTGATTGAAGAAGTTTATATGGTTTTGCCCCCTGGTTTTGCTTCCTTTACTCCACATAAGGTCTGTAAATTGCAAAAGTCGTTATATGGCCTAAAGCAAGCAAGTCGCCAATGGTTTGCTAAACTCACAACAGCTCTCACTTCTATTGGTTATGTTCAATCTACTTCAGATTTCTCATTGTTTGTTAAAAAGGATGACACTTCTTTCACTGCCTTATTGGTTTATGTTGATGATGTTATTCTAGCTGGTAATTCTTTGGAAGAAATCACACGGGTAAAAGCCTTCTTGCATTCTGCCTTTAGCATCAAAGACTTGGGGGATCTCAAGTATTTTCTTGGCCTTGAAGTTGCTCGTAGTTCTGCTGGTATTCATCTTTGCCAGCAAAAATATGCTCTCGATCTATTGGCTGATTTTGGTTTCTCAGATTGCAGGCCTGTTCCAACTCCTATGGTTACTAAAATCCCTCGCAATGCTTCTGACAAATTGCTTCCTGATAACACTATTTTCAGAAAACTTATTGGACGCCTATTGTATTTGGTTTCTACTAGACCTGATCTTGCTTTTGCTGTTCAACAGTTAAGTCAATTCTTGGACCAACCTACAGTCACTCACCTTCAAGCTGCCCATCGCATTCTTCGCTACCTGAAAGGATGCATTGACTTTGGTATTTTCTTTTCTGCTTCTTCTTCGCCTACACTGAAGGCATTTAGTGACTCTGATTGGGCTGGTTGTCCTCTCACACGTCGTTCTGTGACTGGTTACTGCCTATTTTATGGAGATTCTGTTGTTAGTTGGAAAGCCAAGAAGCAAAGCACCGTGTCTCGATCTTCCACAGAAGCAGAATATAGGGCTCTTGCATCTACTGTTTGTGAAATTCAGTGGCTTCGATTTCTTCTGTCTGATTTGCATCTGTCCATTTCTGGGCCTACTGCTTTGTTTTGCGACAACAATTCTGCTCTCCAAATTGCTGCAAACCCTACGTTTCATGAACGTACTAAACATATTGAGATCGACTGTCATCTTGTTCGTGAAAAAGTGTAGTCCGGTGTTGTCAAATTACTTCCTTGCTCTTCCAAAGACCAGCTTGCTGACATCTTCACCAAAGCTCTGGTTGCTGTTCCCTTCCAGCTTCTTTTGTCCAAGCTGGGACTGATTCCCATTCACTCTCCAGCTTGAGGGGGCTATTAGTCATATAGTTTTAAATTAATTTCTTGTTAGTCAGTTAGTAGTTATTTTTCTGTTACTTTCTGTTACTTTCTTTCCTTGCTTGTATATAACAATACGTTAGCATCCAATAAACTTGAGAAGTTTTCTTTTATTATTCTACACTTGTATCAAACTGTTGGCTGAGAACATTTATGGCAAGTAGTGGTGACAGGTGACGACTCCTACCAGCGTTTTGAAATTTTCAATAGAGCTGCCATTGGGCTGTACAGCCTTGTAAGCAAGCTCTTTCTGGACCCCAACTTTCTGTCTCATTTTCTTGCCTTCTTCGGTGGACAATATGAAGTTCAAGGCATTGGTTGTGGCTTCCTTAGTTAGCGTTCCGCCCTCTAATCCCAGCCCAAATCCCCATATTGTCTCAACAGTTCGAGTATTCAGTTTTTGGTCACCAAAAAATGGCCTGAAAACCATGGGCACCCCTCCGCTAATACTTTCCAAGATTGAATTCCATCCACCGTGACTTACAAAAACCCCAACAGATGGGTGCTCTAATATTTTCTGCTGAGGAGCCCAGGGAACTATCTTTCCTTTGGAGCTGGTTCTTTTGGGGAACCCTGGCGGCAATTGCTTCTCAACATCTCCCCTGAAAGACCAAAGAAATGGGAAATTGCTTTCCTCCAGGACTTGAGTTAATGCTCCTATCTCGTGGGGTGGTGGTGTTATCACGCTCCCGAAGCTGATGTATACCACCGACGCTGGCTCGTGCTTCTCCAGCCAATCCAAGCAGCCGTGCCTGTCATCAATGGGGGAAGCGCTTATCAGGTTGGAGGGGCCAACGTTGAGGAACCTTTTGTATCTTGATTTAAGCATGTTCACCACTGCATTGTCCAAGTCCTCGTATGAATTTGCAGCAACTGCGGCGGCTCGTGGCAGTGTTAGTCCCATTTTATTCAACAGTACTGGCACGGAGGCATCAAAGTTCCCTCTCACTACTCCATCGGGTAAGTCAGCAACACGTATACTAGCAAACCCTTGAAGAAAATCAAGTGGTTTGTCCACAGGATCTGCAAAACATTACGATTTCAACTATTTGGTGATCAGAGAGTCAAGAAAATAGTGTACATGGTGAGATATAAATTATGAGAATATATTTCCATTCAGCTCCCAGCAATAGTTAAGGTAAAAAGAAATCTTAGGCAAAATGCTTCATCATCCCAGGCTGCAATATTTTTATGCTTATATATCAATTTAAGTGATTATTCGAAGCAACTGTCTGAATATTTTTTTTCCTTATAAAACTCATTTAACAATTTCTTTTTCAATCATCTTTTTAAAAGCTCATATTTGAAATTCATTAACTGCGTTTCTATATTTTTTCCTTAAATGTACAATGCACGAGGTCATCAAACAACTAACATAAAAAAAATAATCTATAAAAATAGTTACTTTTGTTTGTCTCAGATTATATTTTAGTCACTTATATTTAAAATGTTACATTTTAGTTACTTACGTTATTGTTATTGTTTTATTACGAAGTGATCATTTTACTGTTAAACTTCATTACCTCCCTAACGACGGTCCTATGTGGCACTCCAAATGGATTTTAAATACCAACTTGGATGGCTTACGTGGTAATCCAAATTAAATTTGTTTGATTAAAAACTTATTTTATCTCAGCAACTAGACATCTAAGTTGGCATTTAAAACCCATATGAACTACCACGTAGGACTGTCGTTAGGAAGGTAACAGAGTTTAAAGATACCATTTCGTAACAAAACGATAACCCAAGTGACTAAAACGTAACATTTTAAACATAAATAACTAAAATAAAATTTGAGACAAACAAAAATGACTATTTTTATAATTAAAAAAAATAATGTATTCAAAGAATTAGGGTGCACTTTAAAATTTTTACTTTTTAAATAATATATTTAAACGAGGTAACCAAATACAATCACAAGCAAGTTACTCAATATTATTTAGATTATTGATTTCAAAGGATTGATCCATGCATTTTAAAGAGGCTGGACCAATTATATATCCATTTCTCATGTTATGTTTTATATCCACTTTAAAATTTATAATATAGCCTTTTTTATTGTATCTCAATGTATTATAATTACTAGAATGTATTTATATAAAATATAAAAATATTTAAATAATTATTATATTTTGTATTCTCCGTTTAAAATTGAATTTACTGGGCGTAGCTGGATATAAAGATCTAGTGTGTATATGTAAAAGGCTCTTAATAATATTACTACCTTTAATTATAAACCAAAATTACATCAGCTGTAGGTTAAGTTAAATTTAAAATATATAAATGCTTACCATTGATCCCTACGTGGCGGCGAAAAAACTCGGTCTCAGCATGAGAGAAGAGAGCCCGAGGACTAGCCGTCCAAAGCGCTACCCAAGGGACTTTCAGTTCATCTGCAATATCAGCCCCAAAATAGTAAAACGCATCTGTTATCAAACAATCAATCGGCCTACCGGTTTCCGCCACAAGTTCATCTACGGCATCCTTGAAATTCTGGGGCACCGCCTGGAGGAAATAATCCACCGGCTCATGAGGGTTCCTCTTTAGGCAATACGTATAACCCTCCGGCAATCCGTCCCATACATTGAAAGGCTTTATGCTGTCATGCTTCTGATGACCTTTGGGAAACGTTGAGCTGTTTGATCGTTCCGTGCACAGGAAAGAGAACATGGCGGCCGGGAAAGCCTCCGATAGCCTACGGATGATGCTGAGAAGAGGGGCTGCATGGGTCCCGAAAGGGAAGGCCATCACTGCTATGTGCTTTGAAGCCTTCTTATACTTTTCCATTGTTTTTGTCCCTGCAAAAAGTAGATTTCCTATGTCACAGATTGAGTGAATTTATTCATATCCAAAATGGCCGAAACTAAAATTGTTTGGTTTTAAAAGAAAAATGGTGCGGTGTATACAGTACAGTACATCAACTTTCTTCTTGCATATAAATATATAAAGCAACTACTCTACAACTAATGCTCTACATTTAGTTTTATAATAATAGTTTGCTTATAGTTTTATTTATTTAACTATTTTAATTTGTATGAAAGTGTGATTTTATATTATCTTTATTCATTAAATTAGATTTTTTTCTTTTAATTTTTAGTTTTTTCCTCTTAAAAGAATTTAAATCTAATTAAAAATATTAGAAATTAAGAGAAAAAATTTAATTTATCATTTTTTTATTAAAAAAATAGAAATAATATAGAACATAATTTTATATAATTTTTTTTCCTAATTTTATCATTAATTGCACTTTACCCGCAAAACAGTTAAAAGTATTGCACAAATGAATTTATTTTTTTTAATATTTATATAAATATATGTACTATAAATAAGATATTGATAATGAATTATCGTGTTAACATAATAATTAAATATGTTACTTTTATTATTATTATTATTATTATTATTATTATTATTATTATTACTATTATTATTATAGAGGAGAGAAGAGATGCTAGATTTGAATTAGTGCTGTCTAGGTGCTAAAAAGGAGTTCTAATAATTTGATATTTTACTTTAAGTATAATAATAATTTTAGCTTTTATCGTTTATTTCTTTGGTCACTTGTTAGAATTGTAAAACAATATCTTATATAAAACTTAATAAATTAAAATCTATCATGTTAGATCATTAAGAATAAATCAAGAACAAAACTAAATGGGAAAGCATTCCTGAATCCATCAAAGAAGGTGGCTCTCTCTTTTTTAAAGATGGGATATTAGAAAAGTTACATATGTATAATTTGGGGATCATAATTTTGTACTTTGACCCTAATTTCTAGCTAGCCCATCATCAATTAGAAATTAGTTACTAGAGTAGCTACACATATTTGACCCATATTTTATTTAATAACTAAAACCTAATAAACTTTAACCAAATTAGATGACTTTTAATTTGTGCTAACCTTTTATGATAGCAAATAATAACATGTAATTACTATTATTATTATATATATATGTGATGTCCATATTTTCAATTTATGTTGCATTGAAGTCTTTTAAGGTCTTCCTCAATAATTGTTTTCATATAAAGGATCTCGGAGTACTGAAGTACGTTTTGGATATTGAGGTTGCTCGTAGTGCTCGAGGTTTATTCTTGTGTCAACATAAGTATGCACTTGATATTATTTCTGAGGTAGGATTATTAGGAGCCAAACTAGTTGGCTCTCCGATTGAACAAAACCACATACTTGTACATGCTACTGGAGAATTAACTACAAATCTAGAATTTTATCGGCGATTGATGGGTGGTCTTATATATTTGGTTGTTTCCAAATTTAGTATAGTCTATGCATGTTTTATCTCAATTTATGCAACATCCTAAGCAGGAGCATTGGGACGTGACAATTCGAGTAGCTCCTTATTTAAAAGGTGCTGCAGGCTAGGGTATCCTCCTCCATGTAGATAGTGAGTTGTCTTTACAAGGCTTGTGTGACTTAGATTGGGCCGTGTGCCTCATCACTCGACGGTCTCTAACTGGCTAGCTCGTATTTCTTAGGAAGTCGCCTATCTCCTAAAAAACTAAGAAGCAGCACACTGTCTCTCAATCCTCATTTGAAGCAAAGTATTATCCTATGGTCTCTGTTTTGTAATAGTCAGTCTACTTTGCATATTACTCATAATCCTGTTAATCATAAACATAAGAAGCATATTGAGGTGGATTGTCATCTTATTTGTGATGCAATTCATGAAAGTCTTATTTCTCCTATATGTCTCCAATACAATCAACTAGCAAATATATTTACAAAGGTTTTGGGAAAGAAACGATTTGATTATTGTATTAACAAGTTAGACATTTACAATTTGCATGCTCCAACTTGAAGGAGGTATTATAGGAAGATATAAATATTATGAGATAAATTATTTTAGGAATAATTTTCTATATTATAGGAAGTAGAGGACGAATAAGAATAGTTTTATTATTTCGATTCTAAGTGCAATATCACATATATATATATATATTCTCTTATACATATATATATATATATTATCTTATGTTAGTGAATGATATTTACGACTTTACGCTATTATCATCAAATGATAATAAATTTTCATCTCAACCAACCAATGATTGCTAAAGATATTTTGAAGTTCAAAAATATGCCAATTACCTTCTTTGAATATAACAAATCACGTTTAATCATGGTATTCTCGAGTCAAACTTCATTTAAAATTTAATGAGGTTATTTTCTCAACCACAATTTTTTCAAAGGGAAAGAATATAATATGGCATAATTTTGTTAACCATTATTTTCATTACTGTCAAACATGCCCCATATATATTATGGAAATTGTTATAATAAATTAATAATAATAAAGAAATAATATCTTATATAATAAACTAAGTATAATGCCATTAATTCATCCCGGTAACTCCTCCTTTCTACATATTTACTCCATACTTCAAAAAGTAAAATTTTAATTATGTTAATTTCAATTATATTTTTCTCACAGCCTTATAATTTGGGAAACAATACGCCAAAAATTTTGGCTCATATTCTTACCTTTCTACTATTTCTAATTAATTTTTTTACCAAAATTCCTAATTGAGGTGTAATTTGATGAATTAAAAATTTAAATGTTGAAAATTTAAGTTTTAAAAAAATTAAACATTGAATTTAAGTTATAAAACTGCTTAATATATTATTTAAAATTAATTACATAATATAATTAAATTTTTTAATAAATATATATTTTAAATTATAAAAAATAAATTCTACATTTATCCTTAATTTTTAAACATTTCAGTTCATTTAAAAAAAATCAAATTTTAAACGTAAATTTTTTATAAGATAAGATAATATTAAAATAAATAAAATAAAATAGAATTAATTCAAAATATTCTTCATTAAATGATAACTAACTCTTATCTATTTATTAATTTTTATATTTTTTTATAGAAAATTTTTATTAGATTATTTTTATTTTAGATTATCAAACATGTATAAAAAATTATATCATTTAAAATATTAATTTCTATGCTATTGTTTAATTCCAGGATCATTTTCGTTTATCCTTTTTACCAATTTATTTATTTATTTTTACTAATGCATGCCTCAATTCATCCCTGATATCCCTTACATTTTGGCGCTTTTCTTTTCGTTTTACCCTTTTTTAGGCTTAAATACTCAGTTAGCCTCTCAATTTGTCACTTTTTTTTATAGGTTTTTTTTGTCGTATTGATACTTGAAATTTTGTTCTATATTCTTTTATAACGGCATTAAATTTGATACATGTGACGCATTGATATTAAATTACATGTCAATTATGATGACATTCTTTAAATATTATTTACAAATTATAAAAGAATCTAAAAATATATTTAAAATTAATTAAAAATAAAGAGGAATTACTACATTCATTTAATTAAAAAATATTATTATTTTTTTAATTTTCTTCTTCCCTAACAAAAGCAACTTCATTTTAACCAAAAAAAAAAAAAAACAAAGAACAAAAGCACATCGTCATAATCTTCTACTCCATCTCCACCCATTTTTTCCTTCTATTATCATCATTTCAGCATCTCCCTAACAACAAAAGCTACCGAACCAGTATTATTATGAACTTTTATTTATAAAAAATAATAAAAATTTTCTTTATAAATTGTGGCTTTTGAAGGGGAGAAAGTAGCCCGTGATGGAGTTGGTTGATGGGTTGTGTGTGATGTTGCCGCCGTCGAAGTTGGCGGGGGGGGGGACCGGTTGTTTGGATGAGGAGGGTTTTGAGGTTGCCAGTGAGCGGGACATAGAGGAGGTCTGTCCAGGAGGAGGTTAGGTTTTGGAAGGAGGAGAGGTGATATCAAAATCTTCCCATTTGAGGAAAAATGAGACAAAATTGAGATGGTTCTCTTCGTCTAGTCACCAAGTGCTTCATGACAAATGGATTTTTTCGAACATAAATCAAACCTAGATATTGGAAATAATAAAAGAAACTGCCATGCCTTTTAGATTCGTGAGATTTCCGAATGCAACATGAGATTTTCCAGTCAAGGAGTTACAATGAATTAATTTGGTTTAATTTTGTTTTAATAGAAATCTGGGCTTGATTTCTTTAAAAATGATAATAATAAGATAAAAAAAAACAATAAGTGGATTTAGACTTAGGGTCATTCACTTAAGCTTGAAGCTTACTAAAAAAAATGAAAGGGTTTGAGTAAAAATATAAGCTCGAAAAATGAGCTTACATAAAAAAAAATAAGACTCTATTCTAAATGGATTGGGCTTCGGGTAGGATTTTTTTGGCCTAGGCTCGGTCTAAAATTCTGCTCAAGCCTGGCCTAAATTAAAAATATTAAACTCGAGTTCGACCCAGTCCACCAGTATTAATTTTTTTAGACTATTTTTATATAAAAACAAATTTAAAAATATAATAAATCAATACACTAAATACATTTAAATGAATGTTTCCCCAACAAATTGATCAGGCCTAGAAAACGAGCTTAACATTTTGCATTAGCTTGACTCGAATTGTAACGACCCAAAAATTAGTGGTGTCGGGAAATGCAATTTTGGAACCCCATTTCCGTAAATTGAGTACATATTTACGAAGCTATTATACAAGTGAATTGAATTTTGGATAAGTAATTTAGTTGAAGTTGTGTTTAATTAGTATCCAGGGACTAAATAGTAAAGTCTAATCATTATAGGTTTTTAATTAAAAAAATAACTTGAGGACCTAAATTACAATTAACTAAATGTCTAAAATTGTAATTATAGCATGATAGAATTCATGATAGGGGACGGTGGTGTAATGGATGGTTAATAAATCAAATGATTAAAATTAACTAAATTAAAGTTAACTACAAGTTAAACCTTGTATAAAAGACAATCAATGAAATTTTGTCATAATTTCTTTTGCACAAACCGAACAAGAACGAAGAAGAGAAGGGGGACTTCCTTTAGGGTTAAGCTTTTAGCTTTAAGATTCAAGTAAGTCTTTAGTTTTTTTTTAATTTTTATGTTTTTAAGATCATGGAGCTTAATCTAGCTAGCTCATGTATCAATTTGTAAAACTGCTAAAGTTTTGAAAGTTGTCATAGTTGAGAATTGAAAGTTTTAGGTATTAAATTGATAGATTTTAAGCTTAGATGTGAAAAAAGACTAAATTGTGAAGTTATTAATAGTTTCGTATATTAGGAACTAAACTAAATAAAATGAAAAATTGGCAAGAGAAATAAGAAATAGGAGGTCTCTAATAGACAATAGCAAAATCGAATTTCAATTTGGAGTTTTAGATTGAAAGTTATGTTAGTCTTAGTTTTAGTGACTAAACTAAATAAATTGCAAAGTTTGTATAAAATGACAATTGATTGTGAATTTGGTTGAATATTGATTGTAACAGCCCGATTTAGACCCTAATTGGAACAGTGGTTTCGGGACCACGAATCCGAGTCAGAAAATAATTTTTAAATTATTTTTCATGTTTATTTTGTGTGAATTTATATCCGTGAAATTTTCGTGATTTAATTTTGTCGTTTAGGTGTCTGATTAAATAAAAGGACTTAATCGCATAAATTAAAAACTTGATAGTTTAAAAGCATGCAGGCCAAATTGTTAGTGACTTAACATGGGTAATTGGAAATTTTGTGTATTTTGTGTTTTGTGCAATAGGGACTAAATTGTAAAAATTATAAATGTTAGGGGAAAATGGTAATTTGCCTATTTATGTGTTTTGGACTAAATTGAATGAAAATATGTTTGAATGAGCTTAATTTGAATATTTTTAGATCAAGAACTAAAGAAATCGGATTTGGATCGGGGAAAAACAAAAGTTGTCGACTAGCCGCCCGGTTCTGTTTTGTACCGTCCGAGGTAAGTTTATAAGCAAATAGACGTGTTTATTTGGAAATTTAGTGTTATATTTTTATGCTGTTATGAAATATTAGAATTTAAATATGTTTTGACCGAACGTGATTAAATTTGGCTACTACACTTTCGAGTTCGATTCGACCGAGTTACGACGTCCGAAAGCCTCAAATGAACCTTAGGAATAGTTAAGATACATATGTCATGACATAGGATTCCGATATATGTGTGCAGGTAAGACCATGGCATCGATATGTGGTTCCGATATGTGTTTACGAGTAAGACCTTGTCTGGGACAGTGGCATCGATTTGTGGCTACATGTAAGACCATGTCTGGGACGTTGGCATTGTACGATTTGTGTGATTATCCAAGTGTCCTATCCAATTCCGAATGGTTCATCGGGCAAGGGTAAATCTTGATCGAATGTGTAAAATGAGCTAAAAGGCAAAGTATGATTTAGCTTGTTAGCTATCAATAATAAGGTATGTATGTGACTTGATCATTGATAAATTATATGTGATGTAAGGTTAAATATATATATATATGAATTAAATAAGTGTATTCGGCTTTGTACAAATGGTAAGTATATTATGGAATTGATTTTTGGTTATGCATATATAAGTAATCATAAATAATTGGTCTCATAAGACTTATATGTACATAATATTGAATTAAGGTTCTTGAACTTTTATAATTGTGCAGTGGTTGATTAATTATGACATTTTGGCTTTTGAAAATTGAGCAGTGGTTTTATTATTTAACTTGTGAATATCCGTCTAAGGTAATAAATATATGTGGTTGGTATATTATTATTGAATATATAAGTTGAAAGTAAGCTTGTTAATGATATTGAAATTTGGTTAAATTAAATTAAATTAATTATATTATCAGTTAGTTTAATTTCTTATGACTTACTAAGCTTTAGTAGCTTACTGTGTGTATATTTGTCTTTATTTTATAGATTTGGAGTCAAGTTACAAGCTCGGGTACTGTTAGTCAAGCTCATCACACTATCTACTATTTTGATACCTTATAGCTAAACTTAAATTATGGCATGTATAGTTTGATTTTGGGATTAATTATTTTGAATGTGTTTGTATATTAGTCATGTGAAAATGGCTTGCTATTTATGTTTAAGTTTGACTTTATGTGGGTTTTGTTATAATGTCTTATGGTCTTGGTTTTTGATAATTTTGGTTGTATTTTTGGATTGTGGTTTGAGCTCACTTTTGCTTAAACACTATATGCTATGCAAGAATAATTCACATGATAGACGCTATATGTGTTAGTAATGGTTTGACAATGGTTGGTAAACTTAAAATGGATGGTGTAATGATCATTGTGTGTATGCATTTTCGTAGCATGATAAATTGATTTGGTCAAGGTTTTGAACAGGTAAGACATACATAAATTAGTTTGAAACTAACTCAATAATATATTGGTATATTCGGTTATAAGATGCATTGAATAAGAAAATTTTGGTTTATTTGTGGCTTGGCATTGATTCTATGAATATATTTGTATATGATAATTTGACTTGATATATTTGATATAAAGTATGTAATAATTACGTTCTGTATATGTCTATATGCGTGATTAATATTTTGAAATTTCAGGAATAATCTCTTTTAGTTATTAAATATTTTTGATTAACTAGTTGAAATTAACTAGTTGAACTATGCATGCATGTTTTGGGATGGGTATAAGCTGTTTATATTCGGTTGTGGAAGCTAATCAATGTCTTGATCTAATAATGACAAGTTGGGATTATTATATGAAATCATTAATTTATATTGTATCATCTTTTGGTAAATGTAATTAATATAGGTAGTTATAGTAAATTTGCATCCAACTGTAGCATATTAAATGTTGTAATATTATATTATAGAATAAGTATAATGATTTGGGCAATTGAAGTATATATATTTATAAGTCAATTGATTTGAACCGTGAATGAGTAATAGTTAAAATCAAATTTGGTTTAGTTAAATGCATGAAAGAATGACTAGATGAATAATGGCATATAAAATAATAAATTATAATAATTATATGTGTTGGTGTGGTGAATAAGTGTTTAGCTTAATATTAAATGTATGCCGAATTTGATACGATTTTATAAAAAAAATAGTGGTACATTTGTGTAATGTAATTGTATATGGTTACAGTGTGCTTTAAGTGCAATGGGGTCTGTATATCTGCATGTATTATGAGTTTGAATTAAAAGTATATTCAGCTCTTTAGTACTAGTAATTAAATAGACTATGAAATTATTTAACGATTGTTTATATATATTTTTAGTTATTATAAGTGTGTGTGTGTACGTGATTATCTGAAAATGTGTTTTTGACTGGTGATACCCTGTAACCCTAATTCGGCGACAGATAAGGGTTAGGGGTGTTACATTGATGGTGTTTTATGTTTATATTAATCCATAGCTAATGTTGATTCGAATTCCTCAAGAGGAAAAGAAAAAGCTAAAGTCGTTGACGAATAACTCAAAATTTTCTATGATTTGGGAACTATTTAATTGTTGCATGTATACATCATTTTTCACTACATGGAACTAGAGGTGAGTGTTAATGGCCTTGTAACACCCTTCGCCCAACCTATCCTCCGAATTCGGGTATGAAGCGTCACAAATGACCTATACTTTATTTTTGCTAACTTAGCTATTATAAATAGACTAAAGTAATTTAATCTAATAAATAAATAAATCATATGAGTTCTTACAACTAAGGCCTTAGTCACTAATTGTTTAAACCCTCACGAATTTTGTCTCAAATCTAACTGTATATAGAGAATTTCCTAACAATTAGCTAAAGACTATCTGCCCTAAAGATCCAGATTCTAAGTATGCTATTTGGCTTCTCTGAATATAAAACTTGAGGCAAAACTTCCAATAGTACCCCTTTCCCATGTGCATGACTGGATCCAACAACGATCCCTACTCTTAGCAACATTTGGCTTAGCCCTTCTTCCGAGTCCTCGATCAACCTTGCAAGTGCTGCGAACATAAGCCAACAACTGATAAGTTCGATTGAACTTAGTAAGTTCTTTCGCTGCATCATATATAAACCCCTTCACATGAGGGTAAACAATCAAAAATAAGTAAACATAAATACTCTCTGCTCAACCAAGGTGAGCATTCTTTATCGGGGTGGCGAACTTCACCCGATCTTCCATGCCTTACTGCTTCACTTGGCCATATCCTAAGTACTTCGCCATATTAGCTAAACCTATCCTTACCTCTTATCTTTCCTTTCTTTCACTTTTCCCCTTACACAAAGTGTTCGTTGTGTTGGAAAAATCTCAGTTTGAAAATGATTTTCTTGCATATCAAAAAATTAAAAATTTTGAAAATCGACCTAGTTTATTATATTTATAGCAGTAAACCTTAACCAAATTGGTACCCGTGTTTTTGGCTTAGGGAACGTTTGTTGTTCTTGGCTTTCAACCAAATGGTCTTCTTCGCTATTCTCATGCCACGAACTACTTCGAGTGTGGGCTTGAACCAATTAAACCGAAACATAGAACTAGAAAAGTTCTCTTCTTTTGGGGTGAAAACGAAAATTTTCTCTTATTAATAGAAACCAGTAGAATTGTTATTACGGAAAAATATATGTAATAGTTGAAAATAAGTTCTCTCTATTTTTTGGCAGAATAAAAATCTCTCAAAGTAGTTTAATAGCTCTAGCGGTGTGATCTACTTATAGGAAGAGAAGATAAAACCCTTGTTGAGTTCTAGTGGTTTATTCCTACAAAGGTTGCCGACCCCTTAATATCCATGATGGGTTTTTAGGCCTCTTTCACATCGAGTCCAATTATGAGTACTTCCTGGGCTTTTTTGACCCAGTACTCTGTAATGTGATCTAACCAGATTCAGTTTTTCTATTTCCTAAAATAAACTTTAATATTAATATATAAAAATAATTTTCTCATTCCTATTTTACCTACAGCAAAATTTTTGATGATTTTGCCTCTAGTAAAATTTCGAGAAATTATGTTCAATATTTCGCAATTCAACATGTGCGCTATGATCGAATGATTTATTTTCATTTTCAGACTTCAAAACATTCCAAAAACATAAAAACATTATTCATATCATTTTTTAAGTAATCCATATAGGATTGAAAATGAATAATTTTTATTTTCATTTCCATTTTTTACAACCTACATTCATTTCCAAATGATTCCATTTCTCAATTTTGGAGAAAACCATAATCATTCTTACATGTTTCCTATTTCTCTTTTCCAATTCATTTCGTTAATTTATATTCAAACACGCAATTCATTTCTAGTTTGAATGAGCTAGCAAAGGATTCGATTGAACATATGTAGTTGAGACTCAAATGATTTAAAATAAAGTTTTGACTTTTCGCCTATTAATTGATTTATAATTAAGTTTTGACTTTTTGCCTATTAATTATAAACTTAGTTAGTCACAAAGTCATTCAACAATAGTATCGTGACTGAGCTCTCCCCAGCGACATACCATTACGAAAACAACTACTCAATGCTCATCCAATGACCTTGTCATAAGTGTGTTACCCTCATAGGATATCCTTGATATCTTTGGGATAATATTGTTCTTCCAATATGATCCTATTTTATCTCATAGTGACCATTACATATTCCTTCATGAAAAGTCAATCATTATCAAACAGTGATCAAGCCATCCATCACAAAGATGAATGACCTGTGGCCACGTTTACTTTTCATCAACTATGTAAGGCCATGAGAGGATATCATTTCCCATGTTTTAGGCTATGAATTTCATTGTTTTGAATGACACTACATACTACAAAAGTCGTACACATAACATACTGGCTTTCGGTTCCTTATCTATTTGTACTCAGGCTTTTGCTTATATCAAAGTGTATGAGTCATGCATACGTAGTCCACAATCCACTTAGAATTTAGGTATGCCACACGATGAACGTCACAAGTGAATAAATCCATAAATAGATTCATGATCTATTCTGCTTGGTTCCTATCTGATGTATTGTTAGTTAGTCAGTCACATCTATATCTATCTTCTTGGAGTTATTTACTCTGATGCCCAGGACAAGGCATATTCCAATTGGACTTGATAGAAGACATACTAGTCTTTTAATTTGTTTGCTCATTTTTGGTTAAACTAAGGACATGTTTAGGTTGGTCTACTAATACAAGTTGTCTTTCTATACTATGATCCAACCATGTAATATAGTTTAGTATTAGTTAAACATTTAGACAATCAATGAGCAACATTTGCTTTCATTTTACTTTGTGTGCAAAACCATGTGAGGGAAATTATACAAAGTATATTAATTTAATTAATGAATTTATTAAAAAATCTGTTAAAAAAAATTACAAGTGTATATTGATGAAAATACTACACTTAGGGCACCGTATACAATATGTCCTCTATCTAACTTGGCTGTGTGCCTGTTTTCCCCTATTGTACCTTTATGGTAGCTCTATTTTTTCTTTCCACCCAATGATCCATAAGCCTTACCTATCTTGGCGGACTTTCATGATCGGACTAGTCATTGGCGGACTCTATCTTTCCATACACTAGTCCCAAAGGACTTGTTGATGTTTCCATAACATGCTAACCTTTAGCAGGTCTCACCCCTCTGGAAAACCCATAGTTTATCGGTCCTGCAATATGCAATTTTTCCATATTACTTACTTATTTCCTTCCTATAGAGTTACCTTTTTTGCGATGTACCCGCACTAGACTTTCCTCAATGAGGAATAGTCTTAACAGACATTCTGTCCCTTGGACAGAACCTTTATCCTCGGAATACATTCTCTAATATCCCTATGAGATACGCTTCTCACGTACAACTTCATTGAGCTCTCCTTGATGGCTCTTCATTTCGTATCTTTGCTTGCGATCCTTGGATAATTTTTCCTATTGTATTTCCATTATTAGGCGAGCTCTCGCATAACTTATCTTTTCCCATCACTCATCGGGATTCGTTCATGCCTTGTTGGCTTTCATTACTTTTGGCGAATTCCTCAAAGTTCTCTTGCCACTACTCGTACTTTCTTTTAACTCTTTCCCCTATTGCAAAGTTTCTCATAATTGTTGTATTGACTTATACCCTACACTCGAGGTCCAGGTTTTCTTTTAGTGTGTGTGTCTTGGAAGACTTTACAGGGTGTGGTAGCCAAACTATGGATTTATACCCTTCATAGCTATATTTTTCCTCTTGTCCCAGCAAACTTACCGGTATTTACTATCCTTGTGGACTTACCTCGTGTTTATTATCCCAGAGGACTGTCTCTGTTTTGTGTTTATTGTGCCAATGGACTATTTTTATTTTGTGTTTATTGTCCCGGTAGACCATATTTCTATTTCGTGTTTACTGTCTCGGTAGATCATCTCTCTATGGATGCCATGGAGTCTTTCATCAATGGTTTTAATCATCATATTTAGTTGCCATAACGTCTTTTATCTATAGTCTTACATCGCGTACCTTATATAACCTTGCTACTATAGCGTCTTTCATTTATGGTTTCATGCAAATATCATTACCATGTATCATGTCACCATGGCATCTTTCATCCATGATCTTACACTACTTACTTCATACTAGACTGCCATAGCATCTTTCATCTATGGTCTTACGCCATATACAGTTGTTACATTGTTGCCCCGAAGGACTAGTCGACACTCTCATCGTAGTAAACACCATTCCATAATTTCCTTTCCTTAATCCTCCTCCAATAAATTCATTTACACCACCTAACCTTGATGTTTGAACACTATAGTGTTCCCTTTGCAAGGTCCAGAGCTTTACCTAAGGTGGTAACTAAAGGTTCTCCCCCCATTTCCCTTCTTAACTTCATCTATTTAATGAAGGTTTCCTACAGACATGTAATGTATGCCCATATCATCATATTATCATGCTAATGAAAACATGATATATTTAAGAGCAAAACCATAACAACAGGTTTGGAGTTTTAGGAACTCACTTGAGTCCTTATCATTCCCATAGCTTAGCTTTCTTGAATGCTAGAGCTTCTATTATCTTAACAGTAGCTAAGGATTCCAACCAAAAACCATGAGTTGTACTGAATATATCAGCTTAAACCCATTTTCCAGAAACATGTAAAACCCTTAAGACAATTTTAGAAATCCAGAACTTCATTTCTTAACTCTTATGTACACAGAAATTTTAAGAACCTTACCCACTTACTGTTTTCCTTACTTGTAACAACTTGATTTTGGGTCTAGTCAGAACAGTGGTTTCATGACCACAAATCTAATGCAGAAAAATTTGTTTTTCTTACACTTTTATGGTCTACAGCTTTATGGAATAATTTCGTTAAAATTTTGTTCAAAAATTTTGACGTTTGAGCACTCAATTTAGTAAAAATGACTAAATTGCAAAAAGTACAAAACTTGAGTTCTAAAAGCTAGAGGTGTCTAATTGCTATCAAATTTTAAATTGAAGGTCCTTAGATGTAATTAGACCATTTGTTAAGTTAGTAGACAAAAATGGACATGAAGTAAGGTAAATTTTAGTGTTTTAAGAAAAGGGCATTTTGGTCATTTGGTAATTAAGTGAATTAATAGGCAAAATAAAAGCCAATTTTAGCTCATCTTCTTCCCCTTGGCCGAAATTTAAAAGAGAAAGACATAGCTAGGATTTGTCAAGCTTCCAAGCTTGATTGTATGTCCATTCTAGCCCCATTTTTAATGCTCTTTACATTTTGAAGTTGTTGTAACTCGATCTACCTATTTCTAACACTAATTTGAGGTATGATTAAGGTCTAAGGTTTGGCCCATGTTAGACATGTCTGTATTTTAATGGTTAATGGTATAAAATGCATGTTTGATGTTAGAAAAACAACTTTTGATAAGTGATTTTCGGTAAAAATGTTAAAAAGGACCTGTTTGTAAAATTTATAAAATAAATAGTAAAAGTGTGATTAAGTGGAAAATGTGGGCTGGTATAAGTATGAAAATGCTTCGGCTAGGCTTGGGTTTTGAAGAAATTGAGTACATTTCAATTTATGAGCATAGGGACTAAATTGTATGTAACACCCTTAACCCGTATCCGTCGTCAGAGTATGGTTGCAAGGTATTACCGATCAACTCAAAACATATAGCACACATTTATCAAACATAAACCATTCATTCTCATAAATCATTCAACACAATCACATTGTCCCTTATAAGGGCCTACGAGGCCTTAAACATGCTTTAGAAGTGTGATAAACCATAATTTATACATACTTTTACCCCATGCTTAACGCATGCTATGGATGATTTTCCATTAGAATTGGTGAATTCGATGCTCCTAATGCTTTAATTTCATGTTTTATACTTAGGAGAGCATAGAAGAGCAAAAGGAATGAGAAACGGGCCAAAAACGGAGAAAATAGGCCAAAGTACGAAATCAAAACGGTTTGGACCTCATCACACGGGCAGACCACACGGTCGTGTCAATTTGGTAGGCTCGAGCACGGCCTGAAGTAATCGCACACGAGCGTGTTACACGGGCGTGTCCCTGCTGAGCCCAAGTTGATTCCAATTCAGAAAAAGGTAATTTTTAGGGTTCTTAGGCATTCCAAAGCCTATAAATACACCCTAGTGGAGGAAGAAAAGGAGACACAGAAGAGGGAGTAAGGAATTACTCCAAGGAAGCGATTGATCCATATCAGAAGCCGGATTCATCATCAAGACTGAAGGTCTCTCCTCAATTTCCCTTTTAGGAGTTTGGGTTTTCTTTATGTTTTGAATTCTTTATTATTCTTAGATGTTTTCTTATTTAGTTATGAACTAAATCCCCTAAATACCTAAGGGGAATGAAACCTAAGATGAATCTTGTTATTATTTTCTGAATTGTATGATAAATATTTAACTTGTTCTTAATTATGTGTTCTTAATTATTGTTTTGATATCCCAGGATACTGATTCAAGATAAGCTCTTATTTAGAGGAGGAATAGACCTTGTCTAAGAGTACATTTGTCATAATTAAGCGGAGTTGATTGCGCGCCTAGACATAGGGTGGCAAGATTTTGCCGGATTAGGGTGAAACCTAATAAGGGGATCCATAGATCGAGTTAATGCAACCCTAGGGTGTTAATTAGAGAAATGTCTCAATTATTCAATCTAGGGATTAGACATTATTAGTCTTGAATAGGGATAATAACATAACTTAGGGATCTCTACGGAACAAGTTAAATGAATAAATTGTCCGATTCGGAGCCAGAATAACAAGTATAGTCTAGGTGGATTTTTCCTTAGGTATTGTCTTAATTCAATCGATTTTCCCAAAAACAATTCCCCAATTCTAATCTCTGTGAATTCTTAGTTTAGATAATTAGTTAGTTAAAACAAAACCTTTTTATTCTTAGGCTAGATAATAAAAAGACAGTCATTACTAGTGCTTTTAGTTCCTTTGGGTTCGACAATTTAGTCTTGCTAAAACTATACTACAGTTCGATAGGTACACTTGCCTTCATCGCGATAATAATTAGTTTCAAGAACGATTAATTATAAATATTTAAAACCTATCACGAAATCACGCGATCAAAGTGGTTCGGGACTAAACCAATAACATATGAAAATCCTTGGAAACTTAGAAAAATTTCAACCATACAGAGGTCATACGCCCGTGTGAATAGGCCGTGTGCCTCACATGGCTCCACACATGCCCATGTCCCAGGCTGTGTGGAAATAGGGTATACATACTGACTTATATCACACGGCTGAAGACACCCTCATGTGCCAGGCTGTGTGAAAACTAGAGAGTATACTGATTGGGTCACACGGCCGACCACACACCTGTGTGCCAGCCCGTGTGCTCAATCGAATTGGCCACACACACCCATGTGCCCAGGCTGTGTGCCTCACACGGCTAGTAGACACGCCCGTGTGTCTAGGCTGTGTAACTCACTGACTTGATTTTAAAGAGAGCTTCAGGGGACTCACGGTCGTCTGTCTCAAAACATATACTCATTAACTACAAACCTGTATATACCTGACAAAAACATATACACATTAACTACATACCAATTACACATGACAAAAACATATACACATTAACTACAAACCTTTCTCATGTCTCAAAACATGATCAAATACCATCTCATCGAACTTTCACTATTTAATACTCGAATAGGTTCTGCATATACCTGTATCGCCTCGTAATAACCTCTTCTTCAACCACGCCATTCGTTTACCCGTTGAACCATTCTAAATAGAAATCAGATACTGAGGAGTCTCGTACGATAAGTACCTATACCATGACCCGTAGCTAAATGAAGCTAACTTATTCGAAGAACTATTATCATGGCCTGAAGCCAAATCATCCGATATGCATGGCCCGAACCCAAATTAGTAAAATACGCATCTGAAGTGCTAATATCATAGCCCGAAGCCAACTCAACTTATCACTTACTGACATGTCCATAGTATCCAAAACTATTTTTAAGGTTCAACCGGGTTTTCACACTTTTCGTTTCTATCATCGAATGCATTCGTAGAATCGTTTTCACAATTCATACATTATCCAAAATCCCGTTTTAACAATTTATGCAATATTAAAGCATTTTAACATACATTTATAATGAAATCATCATATAAGAACTTACCTCATATTCGAAATTGACAGATCGGGTCGACTACTCAATAACCTTGCTTTTCCCCCGATCTAAATCCGAATTCTTTCTTTCTTGATCTATATGAATTCAAATTTAACTTATTTAATCAACCATTCATTCAATTTAGTCCAAAACATACATTTAGGCCTATTTGCACATTAGCCCCTAAACTTTCACACTTTTAACAATTTAATCTTTATTTCACAGAACACAAAATTCACATAATTTCAATAAACCCAAAGATTGACCGAATTATTTATAGGTCCCTAGCAGCCCAAAACATCCATTTATATCACTTTTCAACCACTCAATTTGCACTTTTCACAATTAAATCCCTATTATGCATTTTCATCAAAAATCACTTTACAAAACATGAAAATCTATCATCAAAAATTCATATTTCATCTTCAAACACCAAAGAACACATAGATTCAAAAATGGAAATTCTCAAAATCTTTAACAGTTTCGAAATCTAAGGTATGGGCTAGCTAGATTGAGCTGCAACGATCTCAAAAACGTAAAAATATAAAAAATTGAGCTCAAAACACTTGTCAATTTAACCTTGCAAGTGTCGAACCCTAAAACCACTTGTATGACTTCTCCTTCTTTGTATTTTTGGCTAAAAGAGAAAGATGGACAACAATTTCATTTTGTTTATATTTAATTAAGCTATATTAACCAAATTACAAAAATAACCTTATTAATATAACTTAAAAATCACTTAATGTTTATCCATCTTTTTCCACTCATAATTAAAATGGTCTAATTACCACTTAAGACCATCATAATTAAAAGCCAAAGTTATTTGACACCTTTAACTAATAGAATATACATTTTACATTTTACGCATTTAGTCATTTTTCACAAATTGAGCATTGAAACGGTAAAACTTCTTTACGAAACTTTCACACATACATGCTATCATGCTGTAAACACATAAAATAATATTAAAATAATTTTTTGATAGTAGATTTGTGGTTCCGAAACCAATGTTCTGATTTAGCAAAAACCTGGCTTCTTCAACCCCGTGTCGATGCTTCTTCGGGTATTATTTTCTCATAGCATCGTCGAGTTCCCACGTAGCTTCTTCAACCCCATGTCAATGCCATAATAGTTTCACTAATACGATTATTTTATTTCTCAGCTCTTTGATCTCACGAGCTAAAATTTGAATCAGTTCTTCAGCATATGTCATATCAAACTGAATTTCAACCTTGATCAGGGAAATGACATGTGAAGGGTCGAATCGGTATCGTCGAAGCATCGACACATGAAACACATTATGCATTTTCTCTAATTTAGACGGTAAATATAGTCTATATGCCACTGGCCCAACTCACTTAGTAATCTCATACGGTCCGATGAGTCGCGGGCTCAATTTCCCTTTCTGACCAAACCACAATATCTTTTTCCATAGCAACACTTTCGAAAACACTTTATCCCCGATCTGGAACTCAATATCTTTTAGTTTCAAGTCTGCATATGATTTCTGTCGATCCGAAGCTGCTTTCAAACTATCACGAATTACTTTCACTTTTTCTTTAGTCTCTCTAATCAGATCAACCTCGTGAATCTTATTTTCACTGAGCTCACTCCATGTGACAGCCCTAAATTGACCCTAGTCAGAAAATGGTTTCGGGACCGCTAAACCGAGTCACCGAAGTATTTGAATATGATATTTATTGTCTAAAATATGTGAATATGAATGTGTGAAAGTTTTAAGCTTCGATTTAGTCGATTGCATGTGAATTTAATTAATAGGACTTATGTGTGACACTTTTAAAAGGTGATAGGTTAATCTATAAGGACCTATTAATGCATGTTATAAAAATGATGGGTTTGCATGTCAAATTTCCATTTATAATAAGTAGTGGCCGGCCATGGTATGGGTCATTGATGATAATATGTATTTTCTATTAGCATTATTAGTTTACAAAATAAAATAAGGAATTAAGAATAATAAAACATGTGGTAAATGGGAGGAGAAACCAAAGTTTTCATCTTTGCTCCTCATTGCCGTGACTAGGAGAGAACAAGCTTGGAAAAATTCAGCTATGGTGGTTAGCTAAATCAAGGTAAGTTCAAGGATGATTCTTAGATTTCTAGCATTTTTTTTGAGTTAGTCATTAAGCTCCTTGCTTAGCCCATGTCCAAATTTTGAATCTTGTTGGTAACATGAGTAATCGGTTAAGAGAAAATGTTCAAGAAATGGTTGTTGTTCATGTTATTTGGATGAAAAGAAAAAATTGGTAGTTAGGTGAAGTAGAGTCTAACAAATGAGTACATATGTGCATTAGTTGCTAGATGGAGAAAAATCGGCTAGCAAGTTGAGTACTAAGGCCGAATATGATTTTGGATATTATTGGGCAATGTATGTGTTTTGAATTGATAGAATGGAGAAGATGCTTTAATTGTGTTATGAACAATTATATGTTAAATTAAGGTTTGCTAAGCTAGCTATTAAGGTGAAGTGCAAATGGTAGTATTTGATTGCTAGTGTATAGATGTGTAATAGCCGAAATGAAGATGCTTGATGTCATGAATAAATGTTGTTTATATGTTTGGGAATTGAGTAAAAATTTGATGTTTAATCACTTAAGGATTCAGCATTGTTTAAGATAATTTACTTAAAATGTGATTTTGAATGTTATGAGTATTGGGATGTAAGTATATGTGTGTGCTTGGTCATAGGAGTTTGCTATGAAATTTTGTTTGGTTGAGTGATGAATGGCCGAATGAACTATAGGCTAGGGTGGATAAATTTTTGTACGTAAGTAGTGTGTGTGACTATTGGTTAATGAATATTCGGCATAATGGGGTTTATGAGTAAATGGCATAATATATATATGTGTGAATATGTGGTAGTGCATAAAACAAGAAATCGATTAAATTGGGATGGTCACACATAGGTATATTCGGCTTGTAGTTTTATAAATGTGATATGAGTATTTTGTTTGTAAATTAGTAGTAAATATGTTAAGAATGGTTCTAAAATGTATATGGATGTCGTGTGATTGTGTTTGATTGGGAAGTAAATTGTTTGATTTAGCTCAAGAGCTTAGAGGATCAAAGTTGGATAAGGGAAAGGAAAAAGTGATCGAATAGCCGTTGAAATCGTTTGACAACATCCTAGGTAAGTTTTCGAGTAATGAAACTTAGTTTATGATTTGATTAAGTCATGACATATAAGCATAACAAATAAATGGTGATATAATGATTCTACTTGAATTGTATATTGAGGTGATTAGTTTATACCTATGATGGGTAGCCGAATGTGTATAGAGATCATGTTATAAAGCAAATCAAAATCATGCTCTTTGTATGTGGCTATTGAGCCGAAAATGGTAATGGTTGATAAGCGTCTTGTGTTTGAATTCTAGTTATGATAATGAAATATGGATGTGTCATGATTTATTGGTACATGTGCTTGATTATTCGGATGATATCCGGGCTAAGTCCCGAAGGCATTTGTGCAAGTTACTATATCCGGGCTAAGTCCCGAAGGCATTTGTACTAGTGACAATATCCGGGCTAAGTCCCGAAGGCATTCATGCTAGTGACTATATCCGGGCTAAGACCCGAAGGCATTTGTGCGAGTTGCTAAATCCGACTAAATCCCGAAGATACTTAGGTTTGGAAGCGAGCGATCTTGCTGTAATAATTTCAATTAATACGCTCATAAAATACAAACGATAAGGTATGTTTCGTATATGCATCGGAAAGGTTGATTCCTTTCAAATAGTACTCGCTCAATTGATTAACGAGCTTCCGGCCTCTAGTTAGGTTTGATACCCTGTGTATGAATATATTGGTTGAAGCGTGAAGAAATTATGATTTTGAGAATGCATATATGAAATTATTCATTTAGTCATATGAACGCTATACTTTAGTCGTAAATAATTTCGTTACTCAAAACTTACTAAGCATTAAATGCTTATTCCGTTTCTTTAATTCTCTGTTTTATAGATTTTTGTTCGTCAGCTATCGGACTCGGGATTGTCGAAGTCGAAGTCGTCCACACTATCTAAGCCCTTTTGGTACTCTTTTAGTTAAACGTTGATAATGGCATGTATAGGACTAACCTTTGTTGTTAATCAAGTACCTTTGGTAATGTGTATATATTCGGATAGCCATGCGAAAATGGCTTAAATATTTTGAGCATAGTACTAAAATCATTTTGTATATATATGGTTATTGAGAGGTGTGGAAATGCTTGGCAATTATTAGCCATTGGAATGGTTAATCACGATCATATTTGGTGCTATGTATGTCAAATGGCTAGTTGAATCATGGAAACTATGAAATAGGTGAAATTTACCTTACAATAGATGCTGACAGCAGCAGTGATGTGAGTTTGAAAATTCACTAAAAATAGTAGGAATGTAATTAAATAATTAATAAATTATGTAATCGAACCTTGATGAGTCTATTTTTATATGGAAGAAGAGAAACGACCATATGAGCCGTATTTTATGAGATGTTTAAGTTTTCGTGAAACAGGGCCAGAACAGTTACTGGATCCCCTGTTCTGACTTTGGAAATTTACCATAAATTAACCAGAAATAATTAGAAGTCATTATTTATATGTACATATTCCTTTTTGAGTCTAGTTTCATTAGAAACAAACGTAATATGTATTGAAGCCCTGTACAAGGAGATATCTAAGTCGTAATGCATGAAGGTCAGAGTAGTCAAACCCTGAAATAGGAGAGACTTTAACTAATAAACTGTACTAATTGGCCTGACCAAAAATTCTAGAAAAAAATATGTAGATGGATATATGAGTCTAGTTTCAGGGAAAATTTACGGAATCAGTTTTCGAGTTTGGAACTCGAGATATGATTTTAAGGTGACAGTGACGCAGTTAGCCAGCTTGTCTGGAAATTTTAAAATGAACGATGTAAATAAATGAATTAAGTTCACTAACACCTCGTGTTCGACTTCGGAAACTGTCTCGGGTGCGGGGCATTATAATTTTATTGGTATCAGAGCTACGATTTAGTCGATTCTAGGACTACCATAATACGTTCGGGTCTAGCTATGCATGCCATTGTGTGTCTATTTGATAGTGTGGTAATTTCTGACAGTTAAAAAAATGTGTTTGTTTATAGTAATGGATCCCGATCCCAACCGAGCGGTAGTTGATGATCTTGAGAGTGTAGCGCCTGCTCCCGCACAAGGGACAGCACCGGTGGACTCTCAACCTATTGCTAGTAATCAGAATGATGAAGCTAGACAGACTTTTTATAGCGTAATGAATGATTGGTTCAACCAATACATTCGAACTAATACGGCTGTTCCACAACCCCCATTTCCGACTAATACAACCCCTGCACCTGTGATACCTCCGGTAACTGACCAGATAAGGTTAAATAAGCCCCCAGTTGATAGAATCCAAAAACACGGGGCTACTGAATTTAAAGCTACAGACAGCGACGATGCTGAGCAAGCTGAATTTTGGTTGGACAACACTATTCGGGTACTTGATGAACTATCTTGCACACCCGATGAATGCCTAAAGTGTACGATCTCCTTGCTACGTGATTCTGCCTACTATTGGTGGAATACGTTGATTTCTGTTGTGCCCAGAGAGCAAGTAACTTGGGAGTTTTTCCAAACAGAGTTTCGAAAAAAGTATATCAGCCAGAGATTCATTGATCAAAAATGAAAAGAATTTCTTGAACTTAAACAAGGTTCCATGTCGGTTACTGATTATGGACGAAAGTTTGTAAGGCTTAGCCGGTACGCGCGAGAATGCATTTCTTCAGAAGCTGTGATGAGTAAACATTTTGAAGATGGACTGAACGATGATATAAAGATGTATGTTGGCATTTTAGAAATCAGAGAATTTGTGGTACTTGTCGAGCGAGCTTGCAAAGCCGAAGAGCTCAGTAAGGAGAAAAGAAAAGCTGATATGGGAACAAAGGCGTTTTGTAAGAGATCTTCGGGAAAGCCCTTTCAACAGTCATCGAAGAAATTTAGAGATGATTTAGGCCGATCTAGGGACACGTCGGGCTTTTCTAGACGAGATCGTGATCGACCCCCTGTGAGTACACGAGTTACTTCGGTCGCCAGTGTTGGAAATGATCGTCGAGGCAGAATAGAGTGCCAGTATTGTGGTAAATGGCATTCGGGGAGTTGTAGATTCCATGATCGCTCCTGTTACAAGTGCGGATCAGTTGACCACTTTATTAAAGATTGCCCGAGATTTTCTGAACAGAATGTAAATCAAAGTGGGAAACCGGGTGCTACTACTGCTCGAGGTAGACCATCTAAAAATGCGGGGAATGCTAGTGGCGGTCAGAGAGGATCTAGAGATGTTACCAAAAGATCTGAGGCTCGTGCTCCTGCCAGAGCTTATGCTATACGTGCACGCGAGGATGCTTCTTCGCCTGATGTTATTATCGGTACATTCACTCTCTTTGATACTAATGTGATTGCATTGGTTGACCCTGGTTCTACTCATTCTTATATATGTGAGACTTTAGCATCCAGTAAGACTTTACCTGTTGAGTCTACTGAGTTCGTTATTAGAGTGTCGAATCCCTTGGGTCATTGTGTGCTTGTTGATAAGGTGTGTAAGAAATGTCCCCTAGTAATTCGAGGTTCCCGTTTTCCGGCGGACTTGATGCTTTTACCGTTTGATGAATTTGATGTTATTCTCGGTTTGGATTGGTTGACCGTGCATGATGCGGTTGTGAATTGCAAAAGCAAGACTATTGATTTGAGGTGTGCAAATAATGAGATAATCCGTGTTGAGTCTACTGTCTTGAATGGATTGCCAACAATAATATCCTCGACGTTAGCTCAAAAATATGTGAGAAAGGGGTGTGAAGCGTATCTTGCATACGTGCTTGGGAATGAAAAATCAGGAAAGAAACTTGAATCGGTACCAGTGGTTTGTGAATATCCGGATGTTTTTCCCGAAGAATTACCGGGGTTACCACCTGTTCGAGAGGTAAAGTTTGGCATCGAACTTGTACCTGGGACTACACCGATTTCGATAGCTCCGTATCGTATGGCACCAACGGAATTAAAAGAACTGAAAACTCAGTTGCAAGAGTTGACGGATAGAGGTTTTGCTCGACCGAGTTTTTCACCTTGGGGTGCACCAGTATTGTTTGTGAAAAAGAAGGATGGAACCATGAGGTTGTGCATCGACTATCGTTAGCTGAATAAAGTGACAATAAAGAATAAATATCCGTTACCGCGTATTGATGATTTGTTTGATCAACTAAAGGGAGCTTCAGTGTTTTCAAAGATAGATTTGAGATTGGGTTATTATCAGTTGCGAATTCGGGATTCGGATATACCCAAAATTGCTTTCAGAACAAGATACGGTCACTACGAGTTCTTAGTGATGCCGTTTGGGCTCACTAATGCCCCAGCGGTATTTATGGATTTGATGAATCGGATCTTCAGACCGTTTTTGGATCGGTTTGTAGTTGTGTTTATTGATGATATTTTGGTCTATTCGAGAAATGAAACCGATCATGCTGAACACCTGGGGTTAGTGTTGCAAGTTTTACGGGATAAGCAGTTATATGCTAAGTTCAGTAAATGTGAGTTCTGGTTGAGAGAAGTTAGCTTTTTGGGACATGTGGTATCTGCATCGGGTATTCGAGTTGATCCGAGCAAAATTTCAGCCATACTTAACTGGAAGTCCCCGAGAAATATTACTGAGGTTCGAAGCTTTTTGGGACTTGCCGGTTACTACAGAAGGTTTGTAAAGGGTTTCTCGATGATAGCCACACGAATGACGAAGCTACTTCAGAAAGATGTTAAGTTCGAATGGTTAGAAAAATGTCAGAAAAGTTTCGATAAACTAAAAACTTACTTGACTGAAGCTCCAGTGCTAGTGCAGCTTGAATCAGGCAAAGAGTTTGTCATTTACAGTGACGCATCCTTACTTGGGTTGGGTTGTGTATTGATGCAAGAAGGTCGAGTTGTAGCTTATGCGTCGAGACAATTGAAGCCACATGAGAAAAATTATCCAACCCATGATCTCGAACTAGCTGCCATCGTATTTGCTTTGAAAATATGGCGACATTACTTATTTGGTGAGAAGTGTCATGTATATTCGGATCACAAAAGTCTCAAATATTTGATGACTCAAAGAGACTTGAATCTGCGACAAAGACGTTGGCTCGAGTTGTTAAAAGATTATGAGCTTGTCATTGACTATCACCCGGGAAAGGCTAATGTGGTTGCGGATGCTTTAAGTCGTAAATCACTGTTTGCTTTACGAGCGATGAATGTACACCTGTCTGTTCTATCCGACAATGTGTTAGTAGCAGAATTAAAGGCCAAACCATTGTTGATTCACCAAATTCGTGAAGCTCAGAAAGTCGATGATGAATTGGTTGCAAAACGGGCTGAATGCGTTTCGAATATGGAATCAGAGTTCCAAATTGATGATGACGATTGTTTGAGGTTCAGAAGTCGTTTGTGTGTTCCAAGAAATTCAGAACTTATTTCGATGATTCTGAACGAAGCTCATTGTAGCCGAATGTCAATTCACCCGGGGAGTACGAAAATGTACAACGATCTGAGACATCAGTTTTGGTGGCATGGTATGAAACGAGACATTTCCGATTTTGTTTCGAGGTGTTTAATATGTCAACAAGTGAAAGTGGAACATCAAGTACCTACAGGTTTACTTCAGCCGATCATGATACCTGAATGGAAATGGGATCGAGTCACGATGGATTTTGTATCTGGGTTGCCATTGTCGGCAAGTAAGAAAGATGCGATTTGGGTTGTTGTTGATAGACTGACTAAGTCGGCTCACTTTATCCCCGTACGTACGGATTCAACTAATTTATCAGAATGAAATGAGATTATTTTGTCAATCAATCAATAACAACCCAGATAATATCTTTCTTTTTCGGAGATAAGGACAAACCCGATACGAAATTCATTGTTACTGTATCTCACTTTCACTCAGGAATCATAATAGGCTGTAATAAACCTGACGGCACTTGATGCTCAACTTTGACTTGCTGACAAATCAAAAATTTTGAAGCAAATTCAGAGATATCTCATTTCATGCCATGCCACCAATAAAGCTGTTTCAAATTGTTATACATTTTCGTGCTTCCTAGATGTACTGATAAACAACTACTGCGTGCTTCGTTTAGAATCTTCCAAATGAGCTCAGAATTTCTTGGTACACATATTCTATCATGAAACATCAAACAGTCATCAGGCCTTATTCAAAACTCTGAATTAGAAGTCGACTCACATTGAACTCGTTTTGCTTGCAATTCATTATCAAATTTTTGGGCCTCACAAATTTGTCGTAGAAATAATGGTCTCGCTTTTAACTCAGCTACTATCGAACCATCGTCAGACAAAGCTAATTGTGTGTTTAAAGCACGTAAAACAAATAAGGACTTTCAGATCAAAGCATCAGCAACTACGTTCGCTTTCCCCGGATGATAGTCAATCACTAATTTGTAGTCTTTTAACAATTATAACCATCTCCGCTGTCATAAATTCAAATCTTTCTGAGTCATTAGATATTTCAAGCTTTTATGGTTGGTATAAATGTGGCATTTCTCACCAAACAAGTAATGATGTCAAATTTTCAATGGGAACACTATCGCAGCTAACTCTAGATCGTGCGTCGGATAATTCTTCAATTGTCTCGAGGCATAAGCTACAACTTTGCCTTCCTGCATCAAAACACAACCCAGGCCATTTAATGATGCATCACTGAAAACTACGAATTATTTACCCAACTCTAGCTGAAATAACACTGGTGCCTCTGTCAATAATGCTTTCAACTGCTTGAAGCTTTGCTGATACTTTTCTGACCACTCAATTTTAACATCTTTTTGAAGTAATCGTGTCATCGGAGTCGCAATCATCGAGAAGCCTTTCATAAATTGTCTATAACAACCAGCTAGTCCCAGAAAACTACAGACTTTTGATACATTTCTCAGAGGCTTCCAATCTATAATTGCAAAAATTTTGCTCGGGTCAACTCGAATACCCGCGGTTGAAACTATATGTCCCAGAAAACCAACCTCTCGTAGCCAAAACTCACATGTGCTGAACTTTGCAAACAATTTTTTATCTCTCAAAGTTTGTAAAACAATTCTCAAATGCTCAGCATGCTCAGATTCATCAAAAAAGTAAATCAAAATGTCATCATTAAACACAACTACGAATCAGTCTAAGTACGGCCTGAAAATCCTGTTCATCAAGTCCATAAAAAAAGTAGGTGCATTTGTTAGTCCAAAAGGCATAACAAGAATTTCGTAGTGTTTGTACGTTGTTCTAAATGCAGTCTTTGGCACATCTGAGTCTTTAACTCGCAACTAGTAATAACCCGATCTCAAATCAGTTTTCGAAAACATTGTTGCCCCTTTTTAACTGATCAAACAAATCATCTATTCGTGGCAAAGGGAATTTATTCTTGATCATCACTTTGTTAAGCTGTCAATAGTTTATACACATTCTTATCGTGCTATCTTTCTTTTTCACAAATAACACCGTTGCACCCCTGGTAGAGAAACTCGGTCTAGCAAAATCTCTATCCCTTAACTCTTGCAACTGAGCTTTCAATTCTTTTAACTCTATCGGAGCCATTCTGTACAGAGCTATTGATATCGACGTTGCTCCCGGTACTAATTCAATACCAAACTCAACCTCTCTAATAGGTGGTAAACCCGGTAACTCTTCGAGAAATACATCTAGATACTCGCACACAACTGGTACTAATTCAATCTTTGTTTCTGTCACTTTCGTATCAAGTACATAAGCAAAATAAGCTTCACACCCCTTTTTCACAAATCTCTGAGCTAACATAGATGAGATCACAACTGGAAAATTATTCATATCATCAGATTCAATTCTAATAGTCTCATTATTCTGACATGTCAGTTTAATGTCTTTCATCTACAATTCACTATAGCATCATGCATCGTTAGCCAATCCATACCCAAAATCACATCAAATTCATCGAATGGTAACAACATTAGATTAGTTGGAAAACAGAAATCCCGATTCATTAACAAACAATTCTTGCAGACTTTCTCAACCAAAACACATTTGCTTAAGGGGTTTGATACTCTAATCACAAACTCAGTAGACTCTACAGGAAAAGTATTACTAGATACTAAATTCATACATATATAAGAATGAGTTGATCCTGGATCTATCAATGCAATCAAATTAGTATCATAGAGAGTGAAAGTATGGGTGATAACATCTGGTGATGATGCTTCTTTGCGAGTGCGAATAGCGTAGGCTCTAGCAGGTGCTCTGGTCTGGGATCTCATAGCTGAATCTTTTGTCGCCCCACTACTACCACTTACATTTTCGGTAATTCTAGGTGGTCTACCTCTACTCGACGTGTTACTTGGTCTCACATTCTGAACTTTATCTTTCTCATCCAGCTCAGGACAATCTCAAATGTAGTGATCTAGCGAACCACATTTGTAACAAGCTTTATTCCAACATTCTCCAAAATGACATCTCCGACACTATTAACACTCGGGTTTGTTGTCTCTCACAATGCCAACACTCGATATTAAGGTAGCTTGAGCTTTAGAACCTAAGTATTATTTTGTACGATCTCTGTTCGAATATTCATTTGAAGCATTTGGGTAAGTGTACGAATCTCTAAATTTCTTTGATGAAGATTGATACGTCTTACTCATTGATCTTTTTCTCAAATCTCTAGCTTTTGAATCTACTTTTCTCTTTTCTTTGCTAAGATCCTTGGCTTTACAAGCCCTTTCAACTAGAATGATAAATTCTTTCAACTCTAGAATTCTGACTAGTAGTTTTATATCTTCGTCCAACCCATCAGCAAACCGCTTACACATAATCTCTTCGGTAGAAACATATTCCCTGGTATACTTACTCAACCATAATAATTCCCTTTCATACTCAATTATAGTCATTCGACCTTGTTTTAATTCTAGAAAATCTTTATGCTTTTGATCAAGAAATCTTTGACTAATGTATTTCTTTTGGAATTCGGATTGAAAGAACCCCCAAGTAACCCGTTTTTTTGGAACCACAGATATCAACGTGTTCTACCATTGATACGTAGTGTCTCTCAGCAAGGATACAACACATTTAATACATTCATTAGGAGTACAAGAAAATTCATCAAATACTCAAATCGAATTTTCGTGCCAGAACTCAACTCTCTTAGGATCATCATCAACATTAGCTCTGAACTCTTCAGCCCTGTGTTTGCGGATCTTGTCAACTAAAGGCTTATTCAATCTTGAAAGATCGATTCCTTGAGGAGGTATTGGAATTGGTTTGGGATTAGGAGGGGGTGGAGTTTGCTGAGCAGCTAGGTTCATATAAATGTATTGAGTGAATTATTCGTTCAACATTTGGAAGAAGGCTTCTTTAGCCTCTTCTCCCTGACTGCCCATCACGGGTCTAAAATCAGATGGTGCTGGCCCTTGCAAAGGAGCAGACATATTACTCTCAACCTCATCGGCTATAGCTCAATTGGGATCCATTACTATATGAAAACACAGTTTAAAACGTTAAGAGTCATCACACTATCTTAGTTTATACATATGGCATGCATAGCTAGACTGACATACGCTACGTTAGTCCTAGAATCGACTAAATCGTAGCTCTAATACCAATAAAATGTAATACCCTAACCCATATCCATCGCTAGAGTAGGGTTACAAGTTATTACCGAACAATTCACAACAAATAGCATTCATTTATCAAACATAAACCATTCAACACAATCACATTGTTCCTTATAAGGGACCACGAGGCTTTAAACATGCTTTAGAAGTTGTTCAGGACTAAACCAATAACATATGAAAATCTTTGGAAACTTGGAAAAATTTCAACCATACAGGGGTCACATGCCCATGTGAACAGGCTGTGTGCCTCACACGGCTCCAAACATGCCCGTGTCTCAAGCCGTGTGGAAACAGGGCATACATATTGACTTGTATCACATGGCCGAAGACACCCCCGTGTGCCAGGTTGTGTGAAAACTAGAGGGTATATTGACTTGGGTCACATGGCCGACCACACGCCTGTGTGCCAGCCCGTTTGCTCAATCGAATTGGCCACATATGCTCATGCACCCATGCACCCATGTGCCTATGTGCCAGTAGACACGCCCGTGTGTCTAGGTCGTGTAACTCACTGACTTGATTTTAAAGAGAGCTTCAGGGGACTCACGGTCGTGTACCATGACCGTGTGTCACACGCAGCTGAGACACACGCCCGTGTCTCTACCCATGTGGATAAAAATAGGCTATCTACCAAGCCATTTTGCCACCTGACCAAGTATACTTATAAAAGAGCAAATGGTACCATTTCATCATACAATTAGGCAGCCAAAATCATCAACCAAATGCACAATTCATACCATTATAATTTCATCTATTCCAAAACTCAAATCACTACCATTTATTTAGCCAAATACATGCCAAAACAATATAAAAAAATATGGCTCATTTACCATAATTTACACATACATAACCTACCCTATAAATAACTAACACAACATCTAAAATCATATTTCATCAAGGCATTTCTCAAGAATTTATACTCCACAAATCAATTAACCATTTGAGCAATTATAAAACCATAACCACATTTATACCAAAACATACCAAAATAACCCATCACTAATGGCTATATACACAAACCAAAACATATACATTCACAAGCCATTTTAAATGGCTAACTTCATAAGCTTCACATATACCATACTGATCAAAGTCCCTATACATGCCATATACTCAAAACTTAACTCAAAATTACCAACTTAGATTTTTGATAGTGCGATGATGTTCCCGATGACTCCCGAATCTGAGCTAGCCTTGATTCACTATAAAAGATCGAAAAACATCATGAAGTAAGCTTCATAGCTTAGTAAGCTTGTAGGTGAATAACTTAATTCATCGAATTAATGCAAATCAACCAATTACACATGACAAAAAAATATACACATTAACTACAAACCTTTCTCATGACTCAAAACATGATCAAATACTATCTCATCGAACTTTCACTATTTAATACTCAAATAGGTTCTGTACATACCTGTATCGCCTCGTACTAACCTTTTCCTCAACCACATCGTTTATTTACCCATTGAGCCATTCAGAATAGAAATCAGATACTGAGGAGTCTCGTATGATAAGTACCTATACCATGGCCCATAGCCAAATCAAGGTAACTTATCCGAAGAACTATTATCATGGCCTGAAGCCAAATCATCCAATATGCATGGCTTGAAGCCAAATCGGTAAAATACGTATCCGAAGTGCTAATATCATGGCCCGAAGCCAACTCAATGTATCACTTACTAACATGTCCATAGTATCCAAAACTATTCTTAAGGTTCAATCGGGCTTTCACACTTTTCGTTTCTATCATTGAATGCATTTGTAGAGTCGTTTTCACAATTCATACATTATCCATAATTTTGTTTTAACAATTTATGCAATATTAAAGCATTTTAACATACATTTATAATGAAATCATCACATATGAACTTACTCGTATTCGAAATTGATGGATCGAGTCGACTACTTGATAATCTTGCTTTTCCCCCGATCTAAATTTGAATTTTTCTTTCTTGATCTATATGAATTCAAATTTAACTTATTTAATCAACCATTTATTCAATTTATTCCAAAACATACATTTAAGCCTATTTTTCATATTAGCCCCTAAACTTTCACACTTTTAACAATTTAATCCTTATTTCACAAAACAAAAAATTCACATAATTTCAATAAACCCAAAGATTGGCTGAATTATTTATAGGTCCTTAGCAGCCCAAAGCTTCCATTTATTTCACTTTTCAACCACTCAATTTGCACTTTTCGCAATTAAATCCCTATTATGCATTTTCATAAAAAATCAGTTTACAAAATATGAAAATCTATCATAAAAAATTCATATTTCATCTTCAAACACCAAAGAACACATAGATTCAAAAATGGAAATTCTCAAAATCTTTAACAGTTTCGAAATCTAAGGTATGGGCTAGCTAGATTGAGCTGCAACGAGCTCAAAAACATAAAAATCATCAAAAATCGAGTTCAAAACACTTACCAATTTAACCTTGCAAGTGTCGAACCCTAAAACCACTTTTATGACTTCTTCTTCTTTGTATTTTTGGCTAAAAGAGAAAGATGGACAATAATTTCATTTTGCTTTTATTTAATTAACCTATATTAACTAAATTACAAAAATAACCTTATCAATATAACTTAAAAATCACTTAATGCTTGTCCATATTTGTCCACTCACAATTAAAATGGTCTAATTACCACTTAAGGCCATCAAAATTAAAACCCAAAGCTATTTGACACCTTTAACTAATAGAATATGCATTTTACATTTTACGCGATTTAGTCACTTTTCACAAATTGAGCATTTAAACGATAAAAATTCTTTATGAAACTTTCACACATACATTCTATCATGTTTTAAATGCATAAAATAGTATTAAAATAATTTTTTGACATCAAATTTGTGGTCCCAAAACCACTCTTTCGATTTTACTAAAACTGGGTTTTACCTTGTAAAAATGTGAAACATTAGGGGCAAAAATGTAATTTTACCATAATATGATTTTTGGACTGAATTATACAATGTGTGTATTAAATTGTGTGTATTAAATAAGTTAAATTTTTATTATAGATTAAGGTAAACGTGGTTCAAACCTAGATCGGGGGAAAAAGAATGTGTTTGACTTTTAGGTCAAATTTTACTATTTTTGTATCGAGGCAAGTTCGTATGTAGATAATGCATTGTTATATTTATGTTTTAAATACTTTAATATTCTATGAATTGTGATTGACTCTTTGGACATATTCGACAATGTTTCGACAAGCGAGAATTCCCGGTTGAGCCTTAGGAATAGAATAGGATACGAGTGACATGTCACTAGGAACCCATGTGTTTATGTGACCTGGGTACTGGTCTTATACATCCTACTAGTAGCTGGGCAGTCCAGTATGAGTTGCGTATACCTGACAGCTTGTGTGAGAGCATTGTGTAGTTACGTCCTTACTGACAGCTTATGTCAGTAAGCCCGTGAGTAGCTCGAAAATGAGCCTATATGTATTATGAGATGTGAGGTAGCTTTGGCTACATGTATGACAGTTATGTGTAGGATTTTTGAGCATCTACTAATATTCCGAGGGTTCAACGAGAATGTCAAAGTGGTGAAAGACTATAGTATGTTACGAGTTGGTACAGGTATGTACATAAAACTCATACGTAATGAGCTCGATAAGTGATGAACCCTTGGTAAGGTTATGATTGAGTAAGTTAAGACTAAAGATTTTGATATCATTCATGTTAATTTTTATCATGCTAATTGTGTGTTAGATGTGTGGTTATGATGCTTATTATTTGCATAGGAACTTACTAAGCTATAAAGCTTACTTCCCTTCCATTTCTCTTGTCTTATATTGTCACCAAGCTAGCTCGGGGATCGGAGACCTTCGGAGATCCACTCACACTATTAACAATTATTTTGGTATCAATGATCTCAATATTTTAAGTTATGGCATGTATAAGGGACTTGGTTATTTTGTTATGTGTCATAATTGATTTGGAAAATGTGTTGTCTTATGTTGGTTAAAAGTTCATTTTGTATAAGGCCATTTGAAATTGGCTACTATTGGTATCAGTAATTTATATGATGATGCCTTTCATGAATGCGGAAACTTGCATGATTTGAGTTGATGAGTATGTGATGTTTGTGTATAATAGATGATAGCATGTAATTGACGTGTGGATGTCTTGATTGTGGCCGATTTTATTGTGTGTAAATGCTTGAATTGGTGCTATGTTGTGTTGTGTAGGGGCGCGTGTCTACACCATGTGTGACACATGGTTTGCCCCACGAGCATGTGTTAGGCCGTGTGTCCCCTACACCCTAATTTTTGTAAAACAGAATGCTCAGAATTGAGCCAGGGCGTGTGTCTCAGTCGTGCGGATGACACGGCTTAAGGCCTGGGCATGTATCCTAAGTGTGTGAAGTTTGCACCTATTGTATGAAAAATCATAAATTTTAAATTGACCACATGACCTAGCACACGGGCATGTGACTTAGCCATGTGTCTTTAATTTGTTCTTGGTTGACAAACAGAGAGTTACACGAGTTCGGGACACGGCTGTGTGTGACCACACTGCCTGCCTACACGGGCGTGTAACCCCTATTTGGTGAAAAATTTTCTAAGTGTTGTAAAATTTTTTAAAGTTTTCGGTTTTGTCTCAAACCACTTTCATAGTATGTTTTGGGCTCGTAGGCTCATTAGGGACTTTATGATTGAATGTGAAAAGTTTTAATTTGGACAAAAAATTTTGACTCGAAATTGTATGTTGTTCATGTGATAAGTCTGGTAACGCCTCGCACCCTGTTTTGGCGTCGAATACGGGTAAGGGGTGTTACATTTAGTGGTATCAGAACTACGATTTAGTCGATTCTCGGGCTAGCGTAGCGTATGTAAGAGTATAACTATACATGCCATATATGAATTGTGATAGTGTGATGACTTCTGACAATTTTAAACTGTGTTTTTATATAGTAAATGGATCCCAACTGAGTTGTAGCTGATGATGTAAAAAGTAATGTGCCGACTCCTGCTCAAAGGGTAGCGTCATTCGAAAATAGACCTCCCACGGCCAGTCAGGGAGGAGGGGCTAGGGAAGCCTTCCTCCATATGATGAATGAGCAATATTCAGAGTTTGTTCAAACAAATTTGAATGCTCAACATCCTCTACCCCCTCATTTTCCTCAACTGATTCCCGTAGCTCCTTAAGGTGTGGATCTGGTAAGACAGAATAAGCCTCCAATTGATAAGATTTGAAAGCAAGAGGCTGAGGAATTCAGGGCTAATGTAGATAATGACCCAAAGAGAGCCGAGTTCTAGCTTGAGAATATTATTAGGGTATTTGATGAATTATCATGTACACCCAAAGAATGTTTGAAATGTGCCATATCATTGTTGAGGAACACAACATATCACTGGTGGAAGACACTAGTATCTATGGTACCGAGAGAGAGGGTTATATGAGAGTTCTTTCAAGGGGAATTCTGAAAAAAATATATCAGCCAACGATTCATCGATCAGAAACGTAAAGAATTTCTTGAGCTAAAACAGGGTCAAATGTCAGTGATGGAGTATGACTGAGAATTTGTCAGACACAGTAAGTATGTCCGAGAGTGTGTTTTCTCCGAGGCTATTATGTGTAAAAGGTTCGAAGATAGTCTGAATAAGGACATCTGACTATTAGTTGGAATCTTGGAACTAAAATAATTTGTTGTATTGGTTGAACAAGCTTGAAAAGTCGAAGAGCTAAGCAAAGAGAAAAGAAAAGCAGAGAGTGAGGCTAGAGATGCAAGAAAAAGGCCAGTGAGTAAGTCATTTCAATCTTAGTCAAAGAAATCTAGAGAAATGAATTCTCATTTGAATGAATCAGCTGGGCATTCTCATAGAGACCGTGGGAAGCAATATTCGAGTTTTAAATCTCAAACTACTTCAATGGCAAGTGTGGGTAATGTTAGGTCTAACAGACCCAAATGTCATCATTGTGGAAGAAGACATCCCATCGAGTGTAAGATGAATGATCATGCTTGTTTCAAGTGTGTTTCTCAAGAGCATTTTATCCGAGATTACTTGGAGATGGATGAGAAAGAACAATTTTAGAGTGCGAACCCGAGTAATACTACTAATAGAGGTAGGCCACCGAGAAATATCGGGAATGGAACTAGCAGTAAACGTGTGATGAAAGATACAACCGTGAGATCTGAGGCTAGAGCACCTGCTAGAGCCTATGCTATTCATGCTCGTTAGGATGCGTCATCTCCTGATGTGATTACTGTTGCATTTTCTCTTTATGATACTAATGTTATTGCATTGATTGATCCTAGATCGACTCATTCTTATGTATGTGTGAATTTGGTATCTAGTAAGAGTTTGCCTATTGAGTCTTTTGAATTTGTGATTAAAGTGTCAAACCCCTTAAGCAAGTTTATGCTAGTTGATAAAGTTTGCAAGAATTGTCCTTTGATGATTCGAGGTCACTGTTTTTCAGTCGACTTAATGTTGTTTCCATTTGACGAATTTGATGTTAGTTTAGATATGGATTGGTTGACATTGCATAATGCCATAGTAAATTGTAGACAGAAAACTATTGAATCGAAATGTGAAAATGGTGAGGGTTTTGGGTTGAAATAGATGAATCAAGTGAATTGCCTATTGTGGTTTCGTCTATGTCTGGTCAGAGGTACTTAAGTAAAGGTTGTGAAGCTTACCTTGCTTATGTGTTGAATACAAAGATGTCTGAATTGAAAATTGAATTAGTGCCGATAGTTTGTGAATATTCGGATGTGTTACCGGAAGAGTTGTCAGGGTTACCACAAGTTAGAGAAGAGGAGTTTGCTATTGATTTGGTACCTGGGACTTCACTGATATCAATTGCTCCGTATAGGGTGGCTCTGACTAAATTAAAAGAATTGAAAGCTCAATTGCAAGAGTTGACAGATAAGGGTTTTGCAAGACCGACCTTTTCTCCCTGGGGTGCTCTAATTCTATTTGAAAAGAAGAAAGACGGATCTATAAGACTTTGTATCGATTATCAACAGTTCAACAATGTGACTATAAAGAAAAAGTATGCTTTGCTGAGAATTGATGACTTATTTGATCAATTAAAAGGAGCCATGGTATTCTCGAAGATTGATTTGAGATTTGGTTACTATCAGTTGAGAGTTAAAGAGTCGGATGTGTCAAAAATCGCTTTCAGGATAAGGTATGGGCATTATGAATTTCTTGTTATGCCTTTTGGACTAACTAATGCCCCTGCTATTTTTATGGACTTGATGAATAGAATATTCTGACCCTATTTAGATAAGTTTGTGGTTGTGTTCATTGATGACATCCTGATTTATTCTCGAGACGAGTCTAAGCATGCAGAGCACTTGAGAACTGTATTGCAGACATTGAGGGATAAGAAATTGTTTGCTAAATTCAGTAAAAGTGAGTTTTGACTCCGAGAAGTTGGATTTTTAGAACATATTGTTTCAGGTGATGGTGTTTGTAACATCCTGAAATAGGGCCTAGTCGGAATGGTGGTTTTAGGACCACAAATCTGAAATCAAAATATTTATTTTATGATTATTATGAGGCCTAGAATATGAGTATATGCATGTGTTAAATTTTCATGAAGAAATCCTTTGAGTAAGGTGTTCAATTGGAAATTAGAGATTAAATTGAATAAATTGCAAAACTTGAATTCTAGAAGCAATTTGTATGAAATTGCTTTGGGTTATGAATTAGAAGGTCTTGGAGAGAAATTTGCCCAAATTCTATGTTTTTGGACAAAAATGGGCTTGCATGGATGGAATTTTAAGGAAATGGCTTAAGGGCATTTTGGTCATTTGGTATTTTAATGAAATAAAATGGGAAAAATGAACCAAAATCAGCCCATTCTCTTCCTTGTCTAGTCGAAACTTCAGGAGTTTCCATAGCTAGGGTTTTCAAGCTTTCCAAGCTTAATAGTAAGTGCTTCCAAGCCTCGTTTTTCATGCTCTTTGTATTTTTGAAATCTCGGTAGCTTGCTCTCTCCATTTCTACCCATATTTTATGCTAGGGTTCATGTTTAAAAATTTACCCATGCATGAGTTGCTTGTATCTTGATGGATTATGGAAGAATATGAAAGATGAATGTGTATTAAACATATTTTCCTAGTTGATTTTCATGGAAAACCCTTATAGGGACTATTTTTGTAAAAGATGTAAATGTGTGGTAGAAATGAGAAAATAATGAAATATGTGGGCTACCATAAGAAGGAAAAGTGTTCGGCTAGGCTTGGGTAAGATAAAGAGTGCATGTGTTTCATTATACGAGCCTAGGGACGAAATCACAAAAATGTGAAAGGTTAAGCGCAAAACGGTCATTTGGACTGGGGGTAGATATTAAACTTGAAATGTATAATATAGTGTATTAATGAGTTAAATTTTTTTGTTATAGACCTTGAGGAACAAATTCCGGAGGTCGATCGAGGTAAACGCAAGGTTTCGGAATAACCGAAACACAACTCCGAAAAGAATACCAGGTAAGTTCGGATAACTTAAAGTAAACCCCTAATATGCATAATTGAATGATTTATGAATGCATGATGAATGCATTTATTATTAGCATGAAATATCATAGAAATGCATATTTGATAGTAACATGTGAAAAATGTCTCAAATGAGGTTGACAAATGGAATTTGATGGATAAACCCTCATTGATATGTGTAAAGAGATCCTGCATGTGTTGCAGTAAGGATTTAGCCCGAACGGGTAATCCGTGATCTCAAGTATGAAAAGGATCTAGCTCGAACGGGTGTTCCTTGAATGATCAAGCCTCCCGAAGAATATGTGTGCATTATGGATTTAGCCCGGACGGGTAATCCGATTAGAGTCTGAATTTAGCCTGGACTGGTAATTCAGATCCAAGCTCCTTAAGGGTGTTTGTCGTTATAAGGGATTTAGCCTGGACTGGTAATCCCGACATCACCTTATGAGTTCATAAAATGGGGGATTTAGCCTGGACTGGTAATCCCGCCATAAAATGTGATGTTCACGGGACTACGTATAGGGAATGATCATTCGTATGAATTGACGGTTAATGGGTATTCCATCGTGATTTCCTAGAAACTCAACGAGATTAACATGAGATGTTTTTGTAAATGAGATGATGAATGATGAGCTTATCTAGTTAAATTATATGATGCTTGATTATGTTACTAACTTATTGATTGAGTGCATGTAATAGGGAACCATTTAATAATTGTCGGTTTCCTTATCTATCATGGATGCATGTTAATTACTTGGTAAGTTTACTTTCCTATTATTCGAGCTTACTAAGCATGTAAATGCTTACCCCTCTCTTTTTCCTTGTCTCACAGAGCTCGAGGACTCGAAAGGATTGGAAGACGATTGGAGAGTCAACACACTATCAACTAGACAAGCTTTGGTATAAAGACTTCATTATTTTGTTCAATGGCATGTATAGTATTTTTAAGTATTTTGTTATATGTGTCATTTAATTTGCCAAATGAAGGCATGTAAAAATATGTTTAACTCTTTGTATATGGCCAGAAAATTGGCATAATTGGAATAGGCTATGACCTACGAATTTATGTATGGTTTTATTTACAAGTGATGGGTCGTTACCAATTGGCAATGAGTCAATGAACGAGCCAATTTCGGATGAATTAAAGTGGCATGGGAACCCATAAACACTAAATGGGAAATAACCTATCTTGTATGAAACCAATGATATGAGGTTTTCATACAACTAGTTTTATCAAGATTATTTACAAGTGTATAATTGTGTTTTATTTTGAATTTAGCAATCACTAAGCACAAGTAGTAAAAAGGGGTGACTGAAGGCTTGGAAAATAGTCTATTAGAGTCCACATGGTTAGACACACGGTTCCCTCCCATGGGCGTGTGCTATGGCTGTGTGTCCCCTGCACTTAAAATTTTAGCTCAAAGTTGTACACGGGTATGCCACACGGGCATGCGCCATGACCGTGTTAAAAAGACAGTGTCGTCCACGGGTAGGCAGCACGGGTGTTCACCATGGCCGTGTTGATAAGTCAGTGTTGCTTACGGCTGAAGGGCATAGGCGTGCCCAAGTCACACAGGCGTGTGAGTCAACACGGCCCATCTACATGGGCGTGTGACACTTTATGATAAGGAAAAATTTCCTAAGAAGCCCAAGGTTTATCGAACGTACCCAAATTTATTCCGTACTGCCTCTTGGTTTGTTATAGGCCTCGAAGGCCTATATAAGGGACGAGTTGTTCACGGATGAAAAGATTAAAATTTGAGTAAAACTTGGTGACCCAATTTGGTACGTTTCAAAATGTAAAGTCCTGGTAATACCTCAAACCCTATCCCGGCGTCGAGTACGGGTGAGGGGTGTTACATTTATTGGTATCAGAGCTACGGTCTAGTCTGTTCTAGGACTACCGTAGAGGATGTTAAGTTCGCTATACATGCCATTATTCAAATGTTGATAGTGTGATGTCTCCTAATTGTTTAAACTGTTTTGAATATAGTGAATATCTTCCAATCAAGCACAAGATGAGTCTGAGAAAGCCAAGAGCCATGCTCCAGCTTCTGTACAGCGAGCTGTATCTAGTAGTAGTAGAAGACCGATGTCAGAAGGCTGAGAAGAAGCCTGAGCTGCCTTCTTTGATATGATGGATGAATGGTTTGGGGATTATCTAAGAAATTGCCCCAATATACCAAGACCTCCCCCGCCCCCTAACCAACTTGATGAGGATGTGCCATGAGGTATGGCACCAGTGAGAATCGGTAAAGCCCCTATAGATAAGCTTAGAAAGTACAGGGCTGAGGAATTCAGAGCTAAAGTTGATGATGACGCTGAAAGAGCCGAGTTTTGGCTCTTAAATACTACACGGGTGTTAGATGATTTGTTATGCACACCCGATGGATGTTTGAAGTGTGCTGTGTCCCTTTTGAAAGACACTGCATACAATTGGTGGAAGACCGTATCCTCGGTAGTGCCAAAAGAAAATATTTCTTGGGACTTCTTCCAAGCAGAGTTTAGAAAGAAATATATTAGCCAATGATTTTTGGACTCGAAGCGAAAGGAGTTCCTAGAACTCAAACAAGGGAGCAAGACTGTAGCAGAATACGAGAGAGAGTTCATACGACTAAGTCAGTACGCAACTGAATGGGTCCAAACGGAATCAGAAATGTGTAAACGCTTCGCGAAGGGTTTGAATGAGGACATCAAGTTGTTGATTGGGATCTTGGAAATACGGGAATTTTTTGCCTTGGCCGATCGAGCCAAGAAGGTCGAGGAACTTAATAATGAAAGAAAACAAGCTAATAGAGAGGCTCGAGTTACGAGCAAGAGGTCTAGCGGTAAAACACTCTCGTTCTCCACGAAGAAAGCCAGGAGCCTGCATGAACGTTCCACTTCGTCAGTGGGATATTCGGGTAGATCGAGAAGCTCTAAACGATGAGGTCAAAAGTCTTCCTCCCCGATGGTGACTAGTGTAGGGAGTGTAGATGATGAAAAATCAAAGTGTAAGAACTGTAACAAATTTCACTTTGGAGAGTGCTGAATGAAGAGCGGCGCGTGTTTTAGATGTGGTTCTCTTAATCACTTTCTTAGAGACTGCCCAGAACGAGCTGAAAAAGAAGTGGATGTAACTCCGAAATCGAGCACTCTTATTCCTCGAGGTAGACCTTCGAGATACCCTAGAAGTGCTAGTGGCAGTCGAGTAGTTACTAAAGACGCTGTAAAATCAGAGGTTCGAGCCCCGGCAAGAACGTATGCGATACATGCTCGAGAGGAAGCCGCTGCTCCTAATGTTATTACGGGTACTTTCTCTCTTTTTAGTATAAGTGTTGTTGCTTTAATTGACCCAGGGTCGACGTATTCATATATCTGTATGAGATTGGCGTCTAGTATGAACATACCTATTGAACATACAGAAGATATTATTAGAGTGTCGGACCCACTAGGCAGATCAGTTCTAGTTGATAAAGTCTGTAAGAATTGTCCTTTGACGATTCAAGGTCATTGTTTCCCGGCTAACCTTATGTTGTTACCATTTGATGAATTTGATGTAATACTTGGTATGGATTAGTTAGCCTTTCATGATGTAATAGTGAATTGTGGTAGTAAGTATATTAAGTTAAAATGCCCAGATGGTAAGATTCTACTGGTCGAATCAAGAGAATTAGGTTCGTCACTGGTTGTAATCACGGCAATGGTTGCCCAGAGATATATGAGGAAAGGATATGAAGCCTACCTTGCATTTGTACTGAACACTAAGGAAACAGAGCTGAAAATCGAGTCCGTGTCGATAGTATGTGAGTACCCAGATGTGTTTCCGGAGGAATTACCCGGATTACCTCCTGAAAGGGAGATAGAGTTTGGTATTGAATTGGTGCCAGGGACGACTCCCATTTCTATTGCCCCATACAGAATGGCACCTACCGAGTTGAAGGAGTTAAAAGCACAGTTGCAAGAGTTGACGGATAAAGGATTAGCTAGGCCAAGTTTTTCACCTTGAGGTGCCCCCGTATTGTTTGTAAAGAAGAAAGATGGTTCGATGAGGTTATGTATCAATTATTGGCAGCTGAACAAGGTGACTATTAAGAATAAGTATCCTTTGCTAAGGATCGATGATTTGTTTGACTAGTTGAGAGGAGCCACCGTATTCTCTAAGATAGACTTGAGGTCTGGCTATTATCAGCTGCGAGTTAAAGACTCGGATGTACCCAAGACAACCTTTAGAACGAGGTATGACCGTTATGAATTTCTTGTCATGCCGTTTAGGCTGACGAATGCACCGACTGTGTTTATGGATCTAATGAATAGGACCTTTCGGCCATATTTGGATAAGTTTTTCATTGTGTTTATTGACGACATTTTGATCTACTCTAAAGATGAGACAGAGCATGCGAAGCACCTGAGAATTGTGTTGCAGACCTTGCGGGAAAAGCAACTGTATGCTAAGTTTAGCAAGAGTGAGTTTTGGCTCCAGGAAGTTGGATTTTGGGTCATATAGTTCCGGGTGAAGGCATCCGAGTTGATCCAAGTAAGATTTCTGCAATTGTTGAATGTAAATCACCTAAGAATGTAACCGAGGTTAGAAGCTTTTTGGGCTTAGCCAGTTGCTATCGAAGGTTTGTAAAAGGATTTTCCATGATAGCGACTTTGATGACTTAGCTGCTACAGAAAGACGTTAAGTTTGAATGGACAGAGAAGTGTCAACGAAGTTTTGAGAAGTTAAAGACATTGCTGACCAAAGCTCCTGTTTTAGTGCTACTTGAACTGGGAAAAGAGCTTGTGGTCTACAGTGATGCATCCTTAAATGGATTGGGTTGTGTACTTATGCAAGATGGCAAGGTGATAGCCTATGCTTCATGGTAATTGAAGCCTTACGAGAAGAATTATCCAACCCACGACCTAGAGCTTACCGCTATTGTTTTTGCCTTGAAAATTTGGAGGCATTATTTGTATGGCAAGACTTGCCGTATATTCACGGACCACAAGAGTTTAAAATACTTGATGACTTAGAAAGAATTAAATTTGAGACAGCGGAGATGGTTAGAATTAATTAAGGATTATGATTTGATTATTGACTATCACCTGGGAAGGGCGAATGTGGTCATTGATGCATTGAGTAGAAAATCCCTGTATGCTTTGAAAGCCATGGATACTCGTTTGACATTGCTTGATGATAATTCAATTCTGGCTGAGCTGGAGGTGAGACCAACATTTCTGCAGGTAATTCATGATGCTCAGCTTAATGATGATGACTTGCAAGCGAAAAGAGCTCAATGTGAGTCCGTTGTTGAGTTAGATTTCTAAATTAGTCCTAATGGATGTTTAATGTTTAGAGATAGGGTTTGTGTACCAAAAGACAATGAACTTATTCGGAAGATATTGCAAGAAGCACATAACAGTCGTTTATCTTTTCACCCGGAAAGTACCAAGATGTACAATGATTTAAAGAAGATGTACTAGTGGAACAGCATGAAAAGAGATGTTTTTGAATTTGTATCGAAATGCTTGGTATGTCAGCAAGTTAAAGCTGAACATCAAGTGCCTTCAGGTTTGTTACAGCCTGTAATGGTCCCCTAATGGAAGTGGGACAAAGTTACCATGGACTTCGTGACGGGATTACCTTTAACTCCGAAAAAGAAAGATGCCATATGGGTTATAGTGGAAAAATTGACAAAGTCGGCTCATTTTATACCGGTAAAGACGGATCATTCCCTTGATAGATTGGCTGATTTGTACATTTCTGAGATAGTAAGATTGCACGGAGTACCACTGTCGATTATTTCAGACAGAGACCCGAGGTTCACTTCGAGTTTTGGAAGAAGTTACAAGAAGCCTTGGGTACAAAGTTGAGCTTTAGCACAACTTTTCACCCTCAGACTGATGGCTAGTCTAAGCGGATGATTCAGATTCTCGAGGACATGTTGTGTTGTTGCATCCTCGAATTTCAGGGAAGCTGGGAAAAATACCTGCCATTGGTTGAATTTGCCTACAACAATAGTTTCCAAACAAGTTTGAAGATGGTGCCTTATGAGGCCTTGTATGGCAGGAAGTGCCAAACTCCATTGTACTAGACAGAACTCAAGGAAAATCTGATTCGTGGAGTTGATCTGATTAAAGAAAATGAAGAAACAGTTAAACTGATACGGGATTGTTTAAAAGCGGCATCAGATAGGCAAAAGTCTTATATTGATCTGAAAAGAAAGAAAATTGAATTTCAAGTTGGAGATAGAGTATTCTTGAAAGTATCTCCATGGAAATAGGTATTGAGATTTGGTCGGAAAGGTAAACTTAGTCCACAATTTATCGGACCGTACGAGATCACCAAAAGAGTTGGACCGTTAGCCTATCGTTTGGTGTTGCCACCTGAATTGGAAAAGATTCATGACATGTTCCATGTATCCATGTTAAGGAAATACCGATCAGACCCCTCTCATGTAATTTCACCGACTGAGATTGAAATTCGACCGGACATGACTTATGGAGAGGACCGGTTAAGATATTGGCTCGTGAAGTTAAACAGTTGAGAAATAAAGATGTGACTCTAGTAAAAGTTTTATGGCATCGACATGGTGTAGAAGAGGCTACATGGGAGCCGGAAGAAACCATGAGAAGTCAATATCCGAATCTATTTTTTGGTAAGACTTTCAAGGACGAAAGTCCCTAAGGAGGGAGAAATGTAACATCCTAAAATGGGGCCTAGTCAGAATGGTGGTTTCGGGACCACAAATCTGACATCAAAATATTTATTTTATGATTATTATGAGGCCTAGAATATGAGTATATGCATGTGTTAAAGTTTCATGAAGAAATTCTTTGAGTAAGGTGTTCAATTGGAAATTAGGGATTAAATTGAATAAATTGCAAAACTTGAATTCTAGAAGCAATTTGTATGAAATTGCTTTAGGCTATGAATTAGAAGGTCTTGGAGAGCAATTTTTCCAAATTCTAAGTTTTTGGACAAAAATGGGCTTGCATGGATGGAATTTTAAGGAAATGGCTTCAGGGCATTTTGGTCATTTGGTATTTTAATGAAATAAAATGGGAAAAATGAACCAAAATCAGCCCATTCTCTTCCTTGTCTAGCCGAAACTTTAAGGGTTTCCATAGCTAGGGCTTTCAAGCTTTCCAAGCTTAATAGTAAGTGCTCCCAAGCCCCGTTTTTCATGCTCTTTATATTTTTGAAATCCCGGTAGCTTGCTCTCTCCATTTCTACCCATATTTTATGCTAAGGTTCATGTTTAAAAATTTACCCATGCATGAGTTGCTTGTATCTTGATGGATTATGGAAGAATATGAAAAATGAATGTGTATTAAACATATTTTCCTAGTTGATTTTCATGAAAAACCCTTATAGGGACTATTTTTGTAAAAGATGTAAATGTGTGGTAGAAATGAGAAAACAATGGAAAATGTCGGCTACCATAAGAAGGAAAAGTGTTCGGCTAGGCTTGGGTAAGATAAAGAGTGCATGTGTTTCATTATATGAGCCTAGGGACTAAATCGTAAAAATGTGAAAGGTTAAGGGCAAAACGATCATTTGGACCGGGGGTAGATATTAAACTTGAAATGTATAATGTAGTGTATTAATGAGTTAAATTTTGTTGTTATAGACCCCGAGGAACAAATTCCGAAGGTCGATCGAGGTAAACGTAAGGTTTCGGAATAACCGAAAATAACTCTGAAAAGAATGCCGGGTAAGTTCGGATAACTTAAAGTAAACCCCTAATATGCATAATTGAATGATTTATGAATGCATGATGATTGCATTTATTATTAGAATGAAATATCATAGAAATGCATATTTGATGTAACATGTGAAAAATGTCTCGGATGAGGTTGACAAAGGGAATTCGATGGATAAACCCTCATTGATATGTGTAAAGAGATCCTGCATGTGTTGCAATAAGGATTAGGCCAGACGGGTAATCCGTGATCTCAAGTATGAAAAGGATCTAGCCTGGACGGGTAATCCGATTAGGGTCTGAATTTAGCCTGGACTGGTAATTCAGATCCGAGCTCATTAAGGGTGTTTGTCGTTATAAGGGATTTAGCCTAGACTGGTAATTCTGACATCATCTTATGAGTTCATAAAATGGGGGATTTAGCCTGGACTGGTAATCCCACCATAAAATGTGAGGTTCGCGAGAGTGCGTATAGGGAATGATCATTCGTATGAATTGACAGTTAATGGGTATTCCATCGAGATTTCCTAGAAACGCAACGAGATTAACATGAGATGTTTGTGTAAATGAGATGTTGAATGATGAGCTTATCTAGTTAAATTATATAATGCTTGATTATGTTACTAACTTATTGATTGAGTGCATGTAATAGGGAACCATTTAATAATTGTTGGTTTCCTTATCTATCATGGATGCATGTTAAATACTTGGTAAGTTTACTTTCCTGTTATTCGAGCTTACTAAGCATGTAAATGATTACCCCTCTCTTTTTCCTTGTCTCACAGAGCTCGAGGATTCGAAAGGATTGGAAGACGATTGGAAAGTCAACACACTATTAACTAGACAAGCTTTGGTAAAAAGACTTCGTTATTTTGTTCAATGGCATGTATAGTATTTTTAAGTATTTTGTTATATGTTTCATTTGATTTGCCAAATGAAGGCATGTAAAAATATGTTTATCTCTTTGTATATGGCCACAAAAATTGGCTTAATTGAAATAGGCTATTGATACAATCCACCTCGGAAGAGTTGAGTCGTATTAGTGTGCCCGATCGTTGCAAGAAGTTACGTTAGGTTTAATTGAAAGGTCGGATAAGAGAAAGAAGGATATTGGTTTTGGTTCGAATTGTAATAGGTAAGAAGAATTGAAGGTTCGGGTTTAGGATCCGAATAGGTATAGATGAATGAATTGGTTCAATTAGGTAACAGGGAATTGAAGAAATGGACGTAATGGTATGAAGGGTAAGAACGAATTGGTATTATGAAATGGTACGAATGGAATGGTCGATTTAGGTACAATTTGGTAAATGGAGAAATGGGGTTGAACAAAAAGTGCAAACAAGAACCAATACCGATTCGGTATCGACCCGTTGTTTATAGGCTCTTTTAGTTCGGTTTGGGTTTGGTAAAGGAAAACCTCGACCCGCTATCTAACAAGATAGGAACCTCGGTATGTTTGAACGTCACACTACGAGTAGTGATAAGTTCGGTTTCGAGAAAGAACAACGGTTGACACAACTAGAACGCTAGGAAGCCAATCGAATCTTTGAACGGAATTTGAGAAAAGTTTTGCCTCACAATTTTGACAGCATAACATTAACAAAGTCCAAATGTTTTTTTTTACAAAGAAAAATAACAAGTAGTTATAGCCTAAAGACTAGCTAACCGAATGGACACTTTACATACTTAATAATTAAGTAAAAGCCTCATGAATGCATCTTGAAAATTCTAGAAAGAAGTCCTTTGATGTTCATGACCAGATTCGACTATGGTGGAGATGTCTTGAAGGTTCTTCATGCTTAAGGAAATGAATCATGAATGAGAGACTCCCTTGGACATTAGTTAGGTTCGTCCAACTTCTTATACCTTTGGTTCTTACTTTTCTAAGTAACGGGCCAAGGTCCGCTTGCTATCCTTCGTTAATCCACCTTAAACAACATAAGTTCCGGGGCAACACTGTCTATGGTGTTGAATCGATCTTGAAGTTTAAGTTCAATCTCCATTTCACCATCTATCTTTATTTTACTTATTATCCTAAACCGAGCCATTCATATAACTTCTATTTTGTTCCTTTCCAACCAAACCTATCTTCATCATTTTAGCTTTATTTTGAGCTCTTTTGATAACTTCCGCTCCAAATAGCCAAATACATCCTTTTCTCCAAACTGAACGATGCTTTCTCAAAAACGATCGGGCAACTTAAGGCGACTCGACTCGCATCATCGGGATGGTTCGTATCAGCTATGACCTACGAATTTATGCATGGTTTTATTTACAAGTGATGGGTCGTTACCAATTGGCAATGAGTCACATGAACGAGCCAATTTCGGATGAATTAAAGTGGCATGGGAACCCATAAACACTAAATAGGAAATAACCTATCTTGTATGAAACCAATGATATGAGGTTTTCATACAACTAGTTTTATCAAGATTATTTACAAGTGTATAATTGTGTTTTACTTTGAATTTAGCAACCACTAAGAACATGTAGTAGAAAAGGGTGACTAAAGGCTTGGAAAATAGTCTATTAGAGTCACATGGTTAGACACACAGGCATGTGTCTAGGCCTTGTGTGACACACGGTTCCCTCCCATGGGCGTGTGCTATGGTCGTGTGTCCCTTGCACTTAAAATTTTAGCTCAAAGTTGTACACGGGTATGCCACACGGGCATGTGCCATGACTGTGTTAAAAAGACAGTGTCATCCACGGGCAGGCAACACGAGTGTGCGCCATGGCTGTGTTGATAAGTCAGTGTTGCCCACAGCTGAAGGGCATGGGCGTGACTCAAGTTACACGGGCATGTGAGTCCACACGGCCCACCTACCCGGGCGTGTGACACTTTATGATAAGGAAAAATTTCCTAAGAAGCCAAAGCTTTATCAAACATACTTGAATTTGTTCTGCACTGCCTCTAGGTATGTTATAGGCCTCGAAGGCCTATATAAGGGACGAGTTGTTCACGGATGAAAAGCTTAAAATTTGAGTAAAACTTGGTGACCTAATTTGGTACGTTTCAAAATGTAAAGTCCTGGTAATGCCTCAAACCCTATCCCAGCGTCAGGTACGGGTGAGGGGTGTTACAGTATTCAGGTTGATCCAAGTATGATTTTGCCAATTTTTGAAGGGAAATCGCCGAGGAATGTATCTTAGGTTAGAAGCTTTTTGGGCTTAGCTGGTTATTATTGACGTTTTGTCAAAGGATTTTCGATGATTGCTACTCCTATGACCAAGTTGTTGCAAAAAGATGTTAAATTTGAATGGTCCAAAACATGTCAGCAAAGTTTTGAGATATTGAAAGCATTACTGACTGAGGCACTAGTTTTTGTACAACCTGAATTGGGGAAAGAATTTGTGATTTACAATGATGGTTCATTGAATGGTTTATGTTGTGTGTTGATGCAAGAGGGCAAAGTGGTAGCTTATACCTCGAGACAGTTGAAACCACACGAAAAGAATTATCCGACGCACGATTTGGAATTGGCTGCCATCGTTTTTGCTTTGAAAATTTTGGCGTCATCATTTGTATGGAGAGAAATGCCATATCTTTACTGATCATAAAAGTGTAAAACACTTGATAACTTAGAAAGATTTGAACTTGCGACAATGGAGATGACTCGAGTTACTGAAGGATTATGAACTAGTGATTGACTATCATCCAGGAAAGGAGAATGTAGTCGTAGATGCTTTGAGCGGAAAGTCCTTGTTTGCTTTGAGAGCTGTGGATATGAAACTGACTTTGTCTAATGATGGTTCAATTTTGGCCGAGTTGAGAGTTAGACCGGTATCTATTCAACAAATTCATGAAGCTCAAAAAAATGATAGTGAATTGCAAGCTAAAAGAGCTCAGTGTAAATTGAGTAGTGATACAGACTTTTGGATCTGTCTAGATGATTGTTTAATGTTTCGAGATAGAGCATGTGTACCAAAAAATGATGAACTCATTCAGAAAATTTTACACGAGGCACACAATGGTTGCTTATCAGTTCATCTGTGTAGTACGAAAATGTATAATGATTTGTAGAAATTGTATTGGTGGTCAGGTATGAAACGAGATATTTCGAAGTTTGTCTCGAGATGTTTGATTTGTCAACAAGTAAAAGCTGAGCACCAAGTGCCTTCGGGTTTACTTCAGCCTGTGATGGTTCCCAAGTGGAAATGGGATAGGATTATGATGGACTTCATAATGGGTTTTCCTTTAACTCTGAAAAAGAAAGATACCGTCAGGGTTGTTGTTGATAGATTAATGAAATCAGCTCATTGTATACCGGTACGCACTAACTACTCACTTGATAAGTTCGCTGAATTGTACATTTCTGATATTGTGCAATTGCACGGAGTGCCTATTTCTATTATTTTGGATAGAGATCCGAGGTTTACTTCGAGATTTTGGAAGAAATTACAAGAGGATTTGGGTATGAAGTTAAATATTAGCACCGCGTTTCATTTGTAAACCGATGGTCAATCCGAAAGAGTAATTTATATTCTTGAAGATATGCTTCGATGATGTATTCTAGAATTTGAAGGTAGTTGGGAGAAATATCTACCTTTAGTCGAATTTGCTTATAAAACAGTTTTCAGTCAAGTATAAAGTTGACACCGTATGAGGCATTGTATGGCTGCAAATGTCGAACTCCATTGTACTGGATTGAGCTCAGTGAGAGACAGATTCACGGGGTTGATTTGGTTAGAGAAACTGAAGAAAAAGTAAAGGTAATCCATGATTGCTTGAAAGTTGCTTCAGATCGACAAAAGTTGTACGAAAATTTGAAAAGAAAAGAGATTAAATTTTAGATTAGTGATAAAGTATTTCTGAAAATATCTCCGTGGAAGAAGATTCTGAGATTTGGCCGCAAAGGAATATTAAGTCCACGTTTCATCGGGCTGTATGAGGTTATTGAAAGAATAGGGCCAGTGGCATATTGGTTAGCTTACCGACAGAGTTGGAAAGGAATCATAATGCGTGTCACGTATTGATTTTGCAATGATGTTGTTCTTACCCCTCACATGTGATTTCTCTGACAGAGATTGAGATACGACCTTATATGACTTATGTTGAGGAATCAATCAAGATTTTAGCTCGGGAAGTTAAACAGTTGAGAAATAAAAGTATAACCTTAGTAAAAGTTTTATGGCAACAGCATGTGGTTAAAGAGGCTAACTGGGAACCCGAGGAAGCCATGAGAAAATAGTACCCAAACCTATTTTTTTGTAAGATTTTCGAGGACGAAAATACCTAAAAGGGGGAGAGTTGTAACAACCCGATTTTGGGTCTAGTCAGAACAGTGGTTTTGGTACCACAAATCTGACGCAGAAAAATTTATTTTTCTTACATTTTTTATAGTCTACAGTTTATGGAATGATTCTGTGAAAATTTCGTTCGAAAATTTTGACGTTCGAGCACTCAATTTAGTAAAAAGGACTAGATTGCAAAAAGTGCAAAACTTGAGTTCTAGAAGCTAGAGGTCTATAATTGCTATGAAATTTTAAATTGAAGGTCCTTAGATGGCAATAAGACCATTTTGATATTGGTTGGCAAAAAATGGACATGAAGTAAGAGAAATTTTATTGTTTTAAGAAAAGGGCATTTTGGTCATTTGGTAATTAAATGAGTTAATAGGCAAAATAAAAGCCAATTTTTTTCTCATCTTCTACTTCTTGGCTGAAATTTACAAGAGGAAGACATAGCTAGGGTTTTTCAAGCTTCCAAGCTTGATTGTAAGTCCATTCTAGCCCCGTTTTTAATGTTCTTTACTTTTTTGAAGTCGTTGTAACTCGATCTACCTATTTCTAGCACTAATTTGAGGTATGATTAAGGTCTAGGGTTTGAACCATGTTATACATGTGTGTATTTTGATGGCTAATGGTAGAAAATGCATGTTTGATGTTAGAAAAACAACTTTTGCTAAGTGATTTTTGGTAAAAATGTCAAAATAACCTATCTGTAAAAGTTATATAGGTAGTAAAAGTGTGATTAAGTGGAAAATGTGGGCTGGTATAAGTATGAAAATGGTTTGGCTAGGCTTGGGTTTTGAAGAAATTGAATACATTTCAATTTACAAGCCTAGAGACTAAATTGTAAAAATGTGAAACATTAGGGGCAAAAATATAATTTTACCATAATATGATTTTTGGATTGAATTGAGCAATGTGTGTATTAAATAAGTTGAATTTGTTACTATAGATCAAGATAAATGAGGTTCGGACCTAGATTGGAGGAAAAACAAAGTGTTTGATGATTAGGTCAAATTCTACTATTTTTGTACCGAGGTAAGTTCGTATGTAAATAATGCATTGTTATATTCATGTTTTAAATGCTTTAATATTGTATGAATTGTGATTGACTCTTTGGATGTATTTGAAAAAGTTTCAACAAGCGAGAATTCCCGATTGAGCCTTAGAAATAGAATAGGATACAAGTGACATGTCACTAGGAACCCCTGTGTTTACGTGATTCGGGTGCTGGTCTTGTATGTCCTACCAGTGGTTGGGGAGTCCAGCATGAGTTGCAGATACCTGACAGCTTGTGAGAGCAGCACTTTGTAGCTACGTCTCGACTGACAGCTTGTGTGAGCAAGTCCATGAGTAGCTCGAAAATGAGCCTATATGTATTATGAGATGTGAGGTAGCTTTGGCTAAATGTATGACACTTATGTGTAGGATTTTCGGGTATCCGTTAATATTTCAAGTGTTCAACGAGAATGTCAAAGTTGTGAAAGACTATGGTATGTTACGAGTTGGTACAGGTATGTACGTAAAACTCATACATAATGAGCTCGATAAGTGATGAACCCTTGGTAAGGTTATGATTGAGCAAGTTAAGACTAAAGATTTTTGATATCATTCATGTTAATTTTTATCATGCTAATTGTATGTTAGATGTGTGGTTATGATGCTTATTATTTGCATAGGAACTTACTAAGCTATAAAGCTTACTCCCTTTTCCTTTCCCTTGTCTTATAGTGTCACCAAGCTAGCTCGGGGATCGGAGACCGTCGAAGATCCACTCACACTATCAAAAAATATTTTGGTATCAATTATCTCAACATTTTGAGTTATGGCATGTATAAGGGACTTGGTCATTTTTTTACGTGTCATAATTGATTGGGCCAAATATGTTGGCTTAAGTTGGTTGAAAGTTCATTTTATATAAGGCCACTTGAAATTAGCTACTATTGGTATAAGTAATTTATATGATGATGCCATTCATGAATGTGGAAACTTGCATGATTTGAGTTGATGAGTATGTGATGTTTGTGTATAATATTTGGTAGCATGTAATTGACATGTAGATGACTTGATTGTGGCTGATTTGGTTGTATGTAAATACTTGAATTGGTGCTATGTTGTGTTGTGTAGGTGTGTGCATCAAAGGGTGGCAAAATGGCTTGGCAAATAGCCTTTTTTTTGTCCACATGGATGGACACACGGGCGTGTGTCTAGGCCGTGTGTGACACACGGTTTGCCTTACGGGCATGTGTTAGGCCGTGTATCCCCTGCACCTTAATTTTTGCAAAATAGAATGCTCAAAATTGAGCACACGGGCAGAGACAGGGGCATGTGTCTTAGCCGTGTCGATGACACGGCCTCAGGCACGGGCGTGTGCCTAGGCGTGTGAGGTCCGCACCTATTTTATGAAAAATCATAAATTTTAAATCAACCACACGGTCTAGCACACGGGCGTGTGTTTAGACCGTGTGTGACACATGGTCTGGTACATGGGCGTGTGATTAGGCCGTGTGTCCCTTGTATCTTAAATTCGAGAAACTGAATGATCAGGATTGAGCACACGGGCAGAGACACGGGCATGTGTCTCAACCATGTGTGCTACACGGCCTAGAACACGGGCGTGTGTCTTTGGCCGTGTAAGCCCTACACTTAATTTTTTAAAAAGTAAATTGGTCACACGGCATACTCACTCAGGTGTGTGGCTGACCGTGTGGCACAAATTAGAGAGTTACACAGGGTCGAGCACGGCTTGGAGGACAAGCGTGTCTTAGGTTCACACGAGCATGTCCTTTGGACCACACGGGCGTGTGAGCCCTATAACTTGGAAAAATTATTGAAATTTAGCAAAAAATTCTTGGAGTTCCCGATTAAGTCCCGACTTGATTCTAATACTCAAATTTGACCTCGAGGATCCATTTTAGGGACGTTAAGAATAATCTCAGAAAATGAATAGTAATTGATATGAAATATTTATAAATGTTCTGTAAAGTCCGATAATACTTTATAATCCTGTTTCATCGACGAATATGGGTTAGGGGTGTTACATTTATTGGCATCAGAGCTACGGTTTAGTCGATTCTCGGATTGAACGTAACAAGTATGAGTTTAGTTATACATGCCATTATATAATTTGTAATAGTGTGATATCTTCTAACCATTTTAAATGTGTTTTTATATAGTAATGTCATCCAACCAAGCTAGAGCTGAATTCGAGGAAGCTGAGAGAATGCTTTAGCTTCAGTTCAAAGAGCTACATCTAGTAGTGAAAGGCCTGTATCTAAGAGCTGAAGTGAGGAGGCAAAACAAGCCTTCTTTCAATTGATGAATGAATGGTTCACTCAATATAAGAGAACAAATCCTATTGTACAACAACCTTCCCCACCTGCTCCTCAACTGGTTCCTGAAATACCACAAGGTTCTGAACCTGCTAGAACTAGCAAGCCTCCAGTAGATAAAATCCGTAAATATGGAGTAGAGGAATTTAGAGCTACTGTAGATGCTAATCCAAAACGAGTTGAGTTTTGGTTGGAAAATACTATTTGGGTTTTAGACGAATTATCTTGTACATCTGCTGAATGTTTGAAATGTGCAGTATCCTTACTGAAAGACACAACTTATTATTGGTGGAATACCATAACTTCTGTTGTACCAAGAGAAAACATTACATGGGAGTTTTTCCATATTGAATTCAGAAAGAAGTATGTTGTCAGATATTTATGAATTAGAAAAAGAATGAATATTTAGAGCTCAAACAAGGGAACATGACTGTATCTGAGCATGAGCGAGAATTTTTTTGGTTGAGTAAGTATGCCAGAGAGTGGGTTCCAATTGAGGCCGACATGTGGAAACATTGTGAAGAGGGTTTAAATGAAGACATTAAGCTGTTGATTGATATTCTTGAATTAAGGGAATTTACGGTACTAGCTGATCGAGCTCATAAAGTTGAAGAATTGAGTAAAGAAAAGAAACAAGCTAAAAGAGAAGCTCGAGTTTCTGGTAAAAGAATTATGAGCAAGTCACAATTATCCATTTCAAAGAAATCAAATAAGTATTCTGATCGTTTTACAACATCATGGGATATTCTGGAAAAGAGCGAGGCTCTCAATGCTCTAACCTAAGGTCTTCATCTACATCTGTAACCAGTGTTGGTAGTGTTGGTAATCCCAAACCGAAATGTAAACTAATAAGTTTCATTTTGGAGAATGTCATTTAATAAGTGAGGCATGTTATGGATGTGGTTCCCTCGACCATTTTCTCAAAGATTGTCCAAAAAGGGTTGAAAAAGAAATTGAGCAGGCTTCAAAGCCTAGTAATCCTATTTCAAGAGGTAGATCACCTCATCATTTCGGCAATGTCAGTGTTAGCCGAGGTAGTACAAGGGATAAACAGTTAAATCTGAGGTTTGAGCACCGATAATGGCATATGCTATTCGTGCCAGAGAAGATGCCTCTGCACCAGACGTTATTACTAGTACATTTTCTCTACTTGATACTGATATTACTGCTTTGATTGATCCTGGTTCTGCATATTTATACATATGTACAAGTTTAGTATCTCTTAAAAATTTACCTGTTGAATTCATTGAATTTGTGGTTAAAGTCTCAAACCCCTTGGGCCACTATGTTATGGTGGATAAAGTTTGTAAAAATTATCCATTGATGGTAAAGGGTTATTGCTTTTTGGCTGATTTGATGTTATTACCATTTGATGAATTTGATATGATTTTGGGAATGGATTGGTTAACCCAACATGATGCAGTGGTAAATTGTAAACAGAAATACATTGTGTTGAAATGTCAGAATGGTGAGTTACTCCATGTTGAATATGATAAATTAGATGGGCTTTCTAATGTGATTTCAACAATATCAGCACAGAAATATGTCAGAAAGGGTTATGAAGCTTATTTTTCTTATATGTTGGACACTAAAGTATCTAAGTAAAAAATTCATTCAGTGCCGGTTGTTTGTGAATTTTCTGATGTATTTCCGGAGGAATTACTTGGTTTACCACTGGTTAGAGAAGTAGAGTTCTCTATAAATCTTGTTCTAGGAACAACACCTATATCTATAGCACCTTAAAGAATGGCTCCTACCGAATTAAAGGAGTTGAAAGCACAGTTGCAAGAGTTGATTGACAGAGGCTTTGCTCGACCCAGTTTTTCACCGTAGGGTGTACCAGTTCTATTTGTAACGAAGAAAGATGGATCTTTGAGGCTGTGCATTGATTATAGGTAGCTCAATAAATTTACAATAAAGAACAAGTATCCATTGCCTCGGATTGATTATCTATTTGACCAGTTGAAAGGTGCTAGTGTATTTTCAAAGGTTGATCTCCGTTCTAGTTACTATCAGTTACGGGTAAAAGACTTAATGTTCCAAAGATAGCTTTTAGAACCAAGTATGGGCACTATGAGTTTCTTGTGATGCCATTCGTTTGAAAAATGCACCTGCAGTATTTATGGATCTGATGAACATAATTTTCAGACCTTATTTAGATAGAGTTTTGGTGGTATTCATTGATGATATTTTGGTTTATTATGCTGAACATTTGAGCATTGTGCTACAAACATTACATGAAAAACAATTGTATGCTAAATTCAATAAATGTGAATTTTGACTACATAAAGTTGGTATTTTTCGACATATTGTATCTACGAGGGTATTCGAGTAGATCCAAGTAAAATTTTAGCTATTGTCAATTGGAAGCCATCGAAGAATGTATCTGAAGTTTAAAGTTTTCTAGGACTTGTTGGATATTATCGAAGGTTTGTAAAAGGTTTTTCAATGATTGCTTCTCCGATGTCTCGATTGTTGCAAGAAGATGTGAAGTTCGAGTGGTCTGATGAGTGTCAACAGAGCATTGATAGATTGAAAGCCTTACTGACAGAAGCACTTGTGTTAGTTTAGCCTAAATAGGGTAAGAAATTTATAATTTATAGTGATGCATCGTTAAATTGTTTAGGCTGTGTTTTGATGCAAGAAGGTAAAGTAGTATCCTATGCTTCAAAACAACTAAATCCACATGAAAGAAATTACCCGATACATGATCTTGAATTGACAGCAATTGTGTTTGCATTGAAAATATGGCAACATTATCTGTTTGGCGAAAAATGTCACATATTCACTAATTATAAAAGTTTGAAGTATTTGATGTCACAGAAAGATTTGAATTTGAGACGATGCAGGTGGCTTGAGTTATTGATTACCATCCGGGAAAGGCCAAAAAAATTATCAGATGATGAATACTTGATTGATGTTATCAGATGATGGCTTAATTATAGCTGAATTAAAAGCTAGACTGATGTTCTTGCAGTAGATTTTTGAAGCTCAGAATGATGATAGTAAATTACAAGCAAAACGGATACAGTGTAAATTGACTTTTGATTCAGAATTTCAGATCAGGACTGATGGTTGTCTGTTGTTCAGAGGCAAAATATGTGTACCAAAGAATTCGGAATTGATACAGAAGATTTTGAATGAAGCTCATAATGGTAACATGTCTATTCATCCTAGAAGTAATAAAATGTATAATGATTTGAAGAAGATGTACTGGAGGCTAGGAATGAAACGGGATATTTCTGAGTTTGTATCTAAATGTTTAATATGTTAGAAAGTAAAAGCTGAACATCAATTGCCTTCGGGGTTATTACAGGCAATTACAATACCGTAATGGAAACAATAAAGAATTACCATGGATTTTGTATTGGGGTTACCCCTATTTCTAAAGATACAAAAATACCTTTTGGGTAATTGTTGATCAGTTGACAAACTCTGCACACTTTATTCCAGTACGTATGGATTTTTCTTTAGATAAATTGGCTGAATTATATGTCTCTAAGATTGTTAGATTGCTTGGAGTACTTGTCTCCATTATTTTAGTAAGAGATCCTCGATTTACATCTCGATTCTAGAGCAAATTGTGAGAAGCTCTAGGTACACAGTTACATTTCAGCACTGCGCTCCATCCTTAGACAGATGGTTATTTTGAACGTGTAATATAGATCTTGGAATATATGCTTCAGTGTTGTGTACTTGAATTTGAAGGTAACTGGGAAAAGTATTTGCCTTTGGTTGGATTTGCTTATAATAACAGTTACTAGTCTAGTATCAAAACGACACCGTATGAAGGTCTATATGGTTGCAAATGTAGAACTCTATTATATTGGACAGAACTCAGTGAGAAAAAGATACACGGAGTTGATTTAGTCTGTGAAACAGAAGAAAAAGTGAAGGTAATTCAGGATAGTTTGAAAGCAGCTTCCGATCGTTAAAAGTCTTATGCTGATCTTAAATGGAAAGAAATAGAATTTCAAATAGATGACAAGGTATTCTTTAAAGTATAACCTTGGAAGAAAGTTCTCCAGTTTGGTCGTAAAGGAAAATTGAGTCCACGGTTTATTGGACCATATGAAATTACAGAAAGAATTGGACCTGTTGCATATCGATTAGCTTTACCACCAGAGCTTGATCGGATTCATAATGTTTTTCAGGTGTCTATGCTACGATGGTATCGATCAGATCCTTTACATGTTATTTCTCCAACAGAGGAAGAGATTCAGCCCTAAATGACATATAGTAAAGAATCAAACAAAATCTTAGCTCAGGAAACAAAAGAGTTAAGAAATAAAAAGGTGGCATTAGTAAAAGTTCTTTGGCAGAGACATGGTATTGAAGAAGAAACTTGGGAACCGGAGAATACCATGAGAAAGCAATATCCAAACCTCTTTACTGGTAAGATTTTCGAGGACGAAAATCCTTAAGGGGGAGAGTTGTAACAGCCCATTTTCAATGAAATCAGAATATTGGTTTCGGGACCACAAATCCGAGCTGAAAATAAAATCTACTTTAATTTTATTGCATGGTTCGTATTATGGTAGAGATGTTATGTGAAAATTCTAATAAGAAAATTTTACTGATTATGTGCTTAATTATGGGAAGGACCAAATCGCATAAAATGAAAAAGTTGAATTCTAGTAGCTAGAAGGATTAAATAGCTATGGAATTCAAATCTTGATGTCCTTATATGGTAATTAGACCATTAGTCAAAAGTTAGTAGATATTTTTGATGATTCATCCATGGAAATTTAGAAAAAGGGTAATGACTAAATTGAAAATAGAAATAATTAAAGATGATAAATAATTAAAATCATTTTTTATCATTTTCTTCCCCAAATATTTCATGGAAACCATAGGAAAAAGAAAACAATCTTTCTTGGCTTAATTGGGTAAGTTTTTTTGTCTCATTTTTAGTAATTTTAATATTTTTAAAACTAGGATAGTTTAATCTATCTATTTCGGGGATTAATTTGAAAAGTTATCAAAGAATAAAAGATATGTCATTGATGAATATGCTGAAAATTTAAAATTTATGGTGGAAAATGAAAGGTTGTTGATAAATAAATAACTTTTACAAAGCGATTTTTGATGAAAACATGATTTAGGGACTAATTTGTAAAGTTGTAAAAATTGAAGAAAAATTCTGAAATTTATGGATACATGTGCTGTAAATTGTATATTGAAAATTTTTTTAGGCTTGGAATAAGGAGCAAATTGCACGAATTTCATTTTCCAAGCCTAGGGAAAAAAATTGAAATTTATGGAAAGTTTAAGGGCAAAATTGTAATTTTTGCCTAGGATGTAAATTGAGTCCAATTGAATATGAAATGTGATAAATTGATAATTAAATTCATTTATATAGATTCAGATAACTCAAATTCAAAGTTAGATCGAGGAAAGGAGAAAGTTTCGGATTAGTAGATTTATATACGCAAATAAGTATCGAGGTAAGTTCGTGTAACTTAATTGAACATGTAAATATGTTGATTTGAATGTTGTATTTTTATAGAATAAGATTTATATTTATGTAAATAAATTTGGATGTTATAATATAAGAATTGAATACATGTTTGATATTGTTTGAAAAGAGTTAAGTTCCGTTTGAATATTGGATTTCGATGGACAAATGTGATTTCCATTATTGAATGAGGTCTTGCATTTTTTGCTGACAGAATTTAGCTCAGACGAATAATCCTATTGACCTCATTATAGAAAGGATTTAGCTTAGACTGGTAATCAAAATATAAGCCCTCTTGAGCATATGTTATAGATAGGATTTAGCCCGAACGGGTAATCCTGATTAAGCTCTTGTCAGCATATGTTGGAAACAGGATTTAGCTTGGACAAGTAATCCTGTTATGTGATATGTGACTCGAAAGTGTTCTTATTGATTATGTGCCCTAATAGGTACTCTTGATGTAACACCCCTTACCCCTGTCCAACGCCGGAATAAGGTACAAGGCATTACCAGACTTAATCATACACAATATGTAAAAATCGGGCTACAAAATTTCATTCATATCAAAATCATTTAAACACATGCATAATGTCCCTTACACAGGCCTTCGAGACCCCAAACATGCATTGAAAGTAGTTAGGACTAAGTCGAGAATTTTAGAAGATTTTGGGCAACTTAACAATTTTTCTTGTTTTGGTGAGTCACACACTCCTGGGGGTAGGCCGTGTAGTCACACACGCCCGTGTGGCTCGGGGCATGCCCGTGTCCTCAACCCGTGTATCTCTCTGACTATGATGTCATCATAAAAATAAGGTCACACAGCCATATCACATGCTCGTGTGTCTAGACCGTGTGGTACATTAAAAACAAATGAATTTTTCATAAAATGGTGCAGACTTAACACGGCCAGAGCACATGCCCGTATGGGTTGGCCGTGTCTCTCACATGGCCAAGACACACACTCGTGTCTTAGCTCGTGTGTTTACTACTGGGCATACTGACTTGTAAAACTAGGCTGCAGGGGACACACGGCTATACAACACACCCATGGGGGTAGACCGTGTGTCACAAACGGCCAAGACACATGCCCGTGTGGACCATTTTGAGGCTATCTGCCAAGCCAATTGTCACCCTCAATCATCCCTACACTCAATCTTATTTCATAACATGCAGCATAGCATATTTAAACACTCAATATCCAATTCTATGGCATTTTCATGCCTTCAAAATATGATCCTAGTGCATATTCAATTAATCACACCATTTAGAAACATTCCACACCAATTTCATGTATAACCAATTTTGTCATCCAAATTCCATAATACATATCCATGACCATGATCATCTTAAGTCATTAAGTCATTTCTTATCTCTTAGCATCTATTCCACACCTCATCATTCGTTCACCAAGCAAAAACATATCACATCAGCAAGGCATTAGCACATGCATGCATAGGTAATTAGATTACAACCAAATAACCAAATATAAGCCACATCACATGGCCATTAGAAAATGTATCTTCACAATTAGAGGCCCTTACAACTTGGCCAACTTTGCACGACACATATCACAAAATAACCAAGTCCCCTATACATGCCATACTCAAGTTATCAAATTCACTATACCTAATATTCTTTTGATTGTATGATCGAATACTCCAACAATTTCCGATCCCCGAGCTAGCTTGGTGGAACTACAAAGGATGGAAAGGAAAGGGAGTAAGCATTAAAGCTTAGGAAATCCACATGCAAATAATATGCAATGATAGTATGCAATTATAATTCAAAGACATAATAACATAAACATAAAGATCACTCATCATTCAAGCATTTTGACTTATTTATCAACTATTCATATATATATATACTTTATCATCACAATTCATCCTTTATCTAGGCATTGCTCGATAGTTTAGCGTACATACCTGTACTTACCCATAATATATCATATGATCCTGCCTTCTTTAACATGCCCTCACTGGGACTTTCATCTCTTCATCCATTGCATTACCCGTTGAACACTTGGAATACTATTGGATACACGAAAAACTTGCACATAACTGCCACATATACATACGTAGCCAAAGCTACCTCATAACATGTAATGCTCATTAAGGAGCTACTCACGGGCCTGCTTATATAAACTATCGGTCAAGGTGTAACTACACGGGCTGTTCACACAAGCTATCAGGTATTAGAACCACTCAGGACTACCTAGCCACTTCTAGGACACACAAGACCAGTACTTGGAACCAATTTACATGTACCTCTACATCATGAACTCAGACCACTCAATGAGTTCAGAGGTCACATACATATATCACGAGCCCTGACTGCTCAATGAGTTTGGATTTCTTAATTCCTAGTGACATGTCACTTGGATCTTAGACTATTTCTAAGGTTCAAACGAGTTTCCTTACTTGTCGTATCACTATCAAACTTGCTCGTAATGTCATTTACGATATCCATAATACCAACCATATACTCATGGAATATCAAGGCATATAATTCATGATAGCAAATAAGCATTTAAATTCATATAACATTAAAGCATTAAAACATTTAATACATTACATTATTTACACATGAACATACCTTGGTACAAAATGATGATAAACGAGCCTATTCGTCGAAAACCTTATTCTTCCCTCGATCAAGACCCGTATCACATTTTTCTTGATCTATAATGTCAAATTTAACTTGTTTAATAATCACATTGTCCAAATCAGTCCATAATTCATACTTTGATGAAATTACCTTTTTTCCCCTAACTTTTCACTTATTTACAATTTAGTCCCTAGGCTCGTAAAATGAAATGGATGCATTTTCATTATTACCCAAGCCTAGCTGAAATTTTTATTATACTCATCACAGCCCATATTTTCATCAAAATCAGATTTTTATCACTTATTCTACACATTTTTCAATTTATTTCTTTTTAGTGGTTTTCATGAAAAATCATCTTGTAAAAGATGTTTATCACACACCAAACTCTCATATTCCTCCATAAATCTTCAAAATACATGCATGTCACACGTGGGTAAATTTTCATACATAAACCCTACTTCAAAATAAGGGCAGAACTAGGTAAATCAAGCTACGAGGACTTCAAAAACGTAAAGAACCTTAAAAATGGGCTAGGGAACACTTACTATTGAGCTTGAAAAGATGAACAAAGCCCTAGCTATGGCTCCTTGATATTTTTAGCAATGGGGGAAGAAGATGGACACCAATTTTGACTTATTTTCCCTTTTTTTTCTTTTATTTACCAAATGACCAAAATGCCCTTAAGGACTTTCTTTCAAATTTTTCCTACACATGTCCATTTTTGTCCAAACTTTTATAAATTGGTCAAATTGCTACTTAGAACCTTCTAATTTATAATCTAAAGCAATTTCATGCTAAAGGCTTCTAGAACATAAGTTTTGCATCTTATTCAATTTGGTCCTTAAAGTTCAATTGGACAATTTATGCATAAAATTTCTTCATGAAATTTTCACACAAGCATGTATTCAGATCATGAACCACATAATTATCATAGAATTATTATTTTTAGGGATTTTATAACTCCCTATTTTAGGGATTTTCGTCCCTGAAAATCTTACCGGTAAAAAGGTTTGGGTATTGTTTCCTCATAGCCTTTTTTGGCTCGCATGTAGCTTCTTTAACCCCATATCTTTGCCATAAGTCCTTCACAAGGGTAATACTTTTGTTTCTCAATTGCTTGACTTCTCGAGCTAAGATCTTAACCAGTTCCTCACTATAAGTCATATCCGGTAGAATTTCAACCTCTATCGGAGTAATCACATGTGAGGGATCAGATCTATAACGGTGCAATATGGACACATGAAATACATTCTGAATCTTGTCTAACTCAGACGACAAGGCCAATTGATAAGCTATCGGACCTATCCTTTCGGTAATCTCATACGGTCCTATAAAACGAGGACTTAACTTGCCCTTTTTTCCAAATCTCAAAACCTTTTTCCATGGAGGTACTTTTAAGAATACCTTATCACCGACCTGATACTCAATTTTCTTCCTTTTCAAATCTGCATACGACTTTTGTCTATCCTATGCTATTTTCAAACAATCTCGAATTATCTTCACCTTTTCTTCGGTTTACTTCACCAGATCAACTTCATGAATCTTATTCTCCTTAAGTTCAATCCATTACCAAGGTGTACGAAAATTTACGTCCATACAACGCCTCATAAGGTGCCATTTTCAAGCTCGACTGTTAATTGTTGTTGTAGACAAATTCAACCAACGGTAAGTACTTTTCCTAACTACCTTGAAATTCCAACACATAGCATCAGAGCATGTCTACCAAAATCTGAATTATTCGTTCAGATTGTCCATCAGTATGAGGCTGAAAAGCGGTACTAAAATTTAGTTTCGTCCCTAAAGCCTCTTGTAACTTTTTCCAAAATCGTGATGTGAACCTCGGATCTCTATCCGAAATAATTGAAAAATGTACTCCGTGGAGTCTTACAATTTCAGAAACATACAATTTAGCCAATTTATCAAGTGAATAATCAGTGCGTACCAGTATAAAATGAGCTGATTTAGTCAACCTGTCAACTACCACCCAAACGACATCTTTCTTTCTTAGTGTCAATGGTAAACCTATCACAAAATCCATGGTAATTTGGTCCCATTTCCATTCGAGAACCAAAATAGGCTGAAGTAAACCTGAAGGTACCTGGTGTTCGGCCTTTACTTGCTGACAAATCAAGCACCTCGATACAAACTCGGATATATCTCTTTTCATACCATTCCACCAATACATTTTCTTTAAGTCATTGTACATTTTCGTGCTAACTGGGTGAACTGACATACACCCGTTATGAGCCTCATGTAAAATACTCTGAATCAACTCGGTATTCTTCAGAACACAAATTCTACCACGGAACTTCAGACTACCATCGAAGTCTTTCTGAAAATCTAATTCACTATTTGACTTACACTGAGCTTCTTTGCTTGTAACTCTTTATCAGTTTTCTGAGTATCACAAATCTATTGTAGAAAAGTCGGTCTAGCTCTTAACTCTGCTAGAATTACACCCTCATTGGACAGGGTCAACCGCGTGTTCATAACTCTCAAGGCAAATAAGGACTTCCTGCTCAAGGCATCGACAACCACATTGGCCTTAGCAGGATGATAATCAATCAAAAACTCATAGTCTTTTAACAATTCAAGCCATCTTCGTTGCCTCAAATTCAAGTCCTTTTGGGTCATCAAATATTTAAGACTCTTATGGTCTGTATAGACATGACATTTCTCCTCAAATAGATAGTGTCGCCAAATCTTCAAAGCAAATACAATGGCGGGCAACTCTAGATCATGTGTCGGATAGTTCTTCTCATGGGGATTCAATTGTTGCGAAGCATAAGCTACAACTTTACCTTCCTGCATAAGCACACAATCTAGTTCACTTAAGGATGCATCATTGTAAATCACAAATTCTTTCCCTGATTCCGGTTGTACTAACACTGGTGCCTCTGTCAATAACATTTTCAATTTCTCAAAGCTCTGTTGACACTTTTCTGACCATTTGAACTTGACATCTTTTTAAAGTAATCTCGCCATAGGAGTGGCTATCATAGAGAATCCTTTCAAAAAAACATCTATAGTAACCGGCCAAACCCAAAAATCTCCTAACTTTAGTTACATTCTATGGCGGCTTCCATTCAACAATAGCAGAAATCTTACTAGGATCAACTCGGATACCGTCACCTGAAATAATGTGGCCTAAGAATCCGACCTCTCAAAGCCAAAACTCGCTTTTACTGAACTTAGCATACAACAGTTTATCCCTCAAAGTCTGCAAAACAGTTCTCAAGTGTTCGGCATGCTCTACCTCATCTCTAGAATAAATCAGAATATCATTGATGAATACCATAACAAACTTGTCCAAATATGGCCGAAAGATTTGGTTCATTAAATCCATAAACACAACAGGAGAATTTGTTAATCCAAATGGCATAACAAGAAATTCGTAGTGGTCATACCTCGTTCTAAAAGCAGTCTTAGGCACGTCTGACTCTTTAACTCGTAATTGATAATAGTCGGATCTCAAATCTATCTTAGAGAACCATGTCGCTCCTTTCAATTGATCGAACAGGTCATCAATCCTTGGTAGGGGGTACTTGTTTTTAATTGTTACCTTATTGAGTTGTCGATAGTCAATACATAATCTCATGGAACCATCCTTCATTTTCACAAATAACACAGGAGCACCCCATGGTGAAAAAATTGGTCTCGCAGAACCTTTGTCAGTCAACTCTTGCAACTGTGACTTCAATTCTTTCAGCTCAGTTGAGGCCATCCTGTACGAGCAATAGAAATAGGTGCCATCCCTGGCATTAGCTTAATACCAAATTCAACTTCTCTAATTGGAGGCAATCCTGGATATTCCTCTGGGAATACATCCGTATACTCACAAACAACTGGCACTGATTCAATTTTCAATTTGAATTCCTTTGTATTCAATATGTATGCTAAATAAGCTTCATACCCTTTTCTTATACATTTTTGAGTAGACATCAAGGAAATTTCAATTGGCAACTTATCTGCATCATGTAGTGTCATGTAGTGTCATGTAGTGTCAACCAATCCATACCAAGTATGACCTCAAATTCATCAAACGGCAACAATGTCAAGTCAACCGTAAAACAATGACCTCTAATCATCAAAGGGTATTTCTTACATACTTTATCAACTATCACATGTTTTCCTAACGGGTTTGACACCTTAATCATAAACTCGGTAGACGCAACAGGTATATTCATACTAAGTACCAAATTCATACACACATACGATTGAGTGGAGCCAAGGTCTATCAAAGCAACAACATTAGTATCATAGAGGGAGAAAATACCAGTGATCACATCAAGAGAAGTTACATCTTCACATGCGCGTATGGCATAGGCTCTGGCTAGAGCTTTAGCTATGGACCTCAGTGCTATATCTCTTGTCACATTCTTACTACCAGACCCGTTCCCAGCATTTCTCGAGGGAAACGAATTACTTGTGTGTCTCTTTTTTGTGTCTCTAGCCTCAGACTCGGCTTTCCTCATCTCTTTAATCAGTTCTTCGGCTTTACAAGCCTGTTCGAAATTCCTTCAACTCAAGAATACCTACTAACTTCTTGATACCCTTATTAAGTCCATCTTCAAATCTTCTACACATTTTAGCCTCGGAGGATACACACTCCTAAATGTACTTGCTGAGTCTGAAAAATTCTCTCTCATATTCATTAACCGTCATACGGCCCTGCTTCAAATCTAGAAATTCCTTACCCTTCTAGTCGATGAACCATTCACTAATATATTTCTTTCGGAATTCCTCTTGAAAGAATTCCCAAGTAACCCTCTCTAGAGGTACCACGGATATCAATGTTCTCCACCAGTGATACGTCGCATCTCTCGATAAGGATATGGCACATTTTAAGCATTCCTCAAGTGTACAAGATAATTCATCAAATACCCGTATCGAATTCTCTAACTTGAACTCTGCTATCTCAGGGTCATCATTGGCATTCGCTCTAAATTCCTCAGCACCATACTTTCAAATTTTATCAACTGGTGTTCTAGAGAATCTCATAAAATCCATACCTTGAGGCATCATAGGTGCGGGTTGAGGATTTGGAGGAGGTGGGGGAGGTTGAACATTCGGGTTCATTCCAACGAACTCTGTGTACTAGACATTCATCATGTGGAGAATGGCTTCTCTGCCTCCTTCTCCTCTACTAACAGTCTCAGGTCTACTATCGGATTGCACTGCTCCTTCAGTGAGAGCAGGTGCGTTACTTTCTACATCATCTGTCACTGCTCTATCAGGATCCATTTGCTATATGAAAACACATTTTAAAATTTCCAAGAGTCGTCACACTATTATAATATATGTATGACATGTATAGCTAGACTCGAACACATGCTACATAGTCTGAGAACTGACTAAACCATAGCTCTGATACCATTAAAAGTAACACCCTTACTCATTCCTACACCGAAATAGGATACGAGGCATTACCGAACTTAATCATACACAATATGTAAAAACCAGGCTACAAAAATTCGTTCATATCAAAATCATTCAAACACATGCATAATGTCCCTTACATAGGCCTTCGAGACCCCAAACATGCATTGAAAGTAGTTAAGGACAAAGCTAGGAAACTTTAGAAGATTTTGGGCAACTTAACAATTTTTCTTGTTTTGATGAGTCACACGCTCGTAGGGGTAGGCCGTGTAGTCACACACGCCCGTGTGGCTTAGGGCACGCCCGTGTCCTCAACCCGTGTAACTCTCTAACTATGTTGTAATCATCAAAATAAGGCCACACAGCCATATCACACGCCTGTGTGTCCAGACCGTGTGGTACATTAAAAATAAATGAATTTTTCATAAGATGGTGCAGACTTCACACGGCCAGAGCACACGCCCGTATGGGTAGGCCGTGTCTTTCAGACGGTCAAGACACACGCCCGTGTCTTAGCCTGTGTGTTTACAACTGGGCATACTGACTTGTAAAACTAGGGTGCAGGAGACACACGGCTGGGGGCAGAACTTGTGTCACAAATGGCCTAGGCACATGCCCGTATGTCTACCTGTGTGGACCATTTTGAGGCTATCTTCTGAGCCAATTGTCACCCTCAATCATTCCTACACTCAATCTTATTTCATAACATGAAACACAGCATATTTAAACACTCAATATCCAATTCCATGGCATTTTCATGCCTTCAAAATATCATCTTAATGCATACTCAATTAATCACACCATTTAGAAACATTCCACACCAATTTCATCATAGCCAATTTTGTCATCCAAATTCCATAATACATATCCATAACCATGATCATCTTAAGTCATTAAGTCATTTCTTATCTCCTAATATCTATTCCACACCTTATCATTTATTCACCAAGCAATTATATATCACATCAGCAAGGCATTAGCACATGCCTGCATGGGTAATTAGATTACAACCCAATAATCAAATATAAGCCACATCACATGGCCATTACAAAATGAATCATCAATATTAGAGGCCTTTACACTTGGTCAACTTTGTATGAAACATATCACAAAATAACCAAGTCCCCTATACATGCCATACTCAAGTTATCAAATTCACTATACCCAATATTCTTTTGATAGTATGATCGAATACTTCGACAGCTTCTAATCCCCGAGTTAGCTTGGCGAAACTACAAAGGATGGAAAGGAAAGGGGATAAGCATTAAAACTTAGTAAGTCCACATGCAAATAATATGTAATGATAGTAAACAATGATCATACAAAGACATAATAGCATAACCATAAAGATCACTCATCATTCAAGCATTTTGAATTATTTATCAGGCGTTCATATAAATATTTTCTCATGACAATTCATCCTTTATCTAGGTATTGCTCGATAGTTTAGCGTACATACCTGTACTTAACCGTAATATATCATTTGATCATACCTTCTTTAACATGCCTTCACTAGGACTTTCATCCCCTCATCCATTGTATTACCCGTTGAACACTCGGAATACTATTGGATACATGGAAAACTTGCACATAAGTGTCATATATACATACATAGCCAAAGCTACCTCATAACATGTAACGCTCACTAAAGAGCTACTCATGGGCCTACTTATATAACCTATCGGTCAAGGTGTAACTACACGGGCTGCTTACACAAGCTATCAGGTATCCAAACCACTCAGGACTACCTAGCCATCGGTAGGACTCACAAGACCAGTACCCGGAAACAATTTACATGTACCTCGTACATCATGAACTCAGACAACTCAATGAGTTCAGAGCTCACATATATATATCACGAACCCTGACCGCTCAATGAGTTCGGATTTCTTAAATCCTAGTGACTTGTCACTTGTATCCTAGACTATTTCTAAGGTTCAACAGGCTTCCTTACTTGTCGCATCACTGTCGAACTTGCTCGTAATGTCGTTTATGATATCCATAATACCAACCATATACTCATGTAATATCAATGCATATAATTCATGATAGCAAATAAGCATTTAAATTCATATAACATTCAAGCATTAAAACATGTAGTAGAACTTACCTCGGTACAAAATGATGATAAACATGCCTATTTGTCGAAAACCTTATTCTTCCCTTGATCAAGACCCGTATCACATTTTTCTTAATCTATAATGTCAAATTTAACTTGTTTAATAATCACATTGTCCAAATCAGTCCATAATTCATACTTTGATGAAATTACCTTTTTACCCTTAACTTTTCCTTTGTTTACAATTTAGTCCTTAGGCTCGTAAAATGAAATGGATGCATTTTCTTTGTTACCCAAACCTAGCCGAAATTTTTATTATACTCATCACAGCCCATATTTTCATCAAAATTAGATTTTTATCACTTATTCTACACCTTTTTCAATTTAGTTCTTTTTAGTGGTTTTCATGAAAAATCATCTTGTAAAAGATGTTTATCACACACCAAACTCTCATATTCCTCCATAAATCTTCAAAATACATGCACGTCACACGTGGGTAAATTTTCATACATAAACCCTACTTCAAAATAAGGGCAGAAATAGGTAAATCAAGCTACGAGGACTTAAAAAATGTAAAGCACCTTAAAAATGGGCTAGGGGACACTTACTATTGAGCTTGAAAAGATGAAAAAAGCCCTAGCTATGGCTCCTTGAGACTTTTAGCAATTGGGGAAGAAGATGGACACCAATTTTGACTTATTTTCCCTTTTTATTCTTTTATTTACCAAATGACCAAAATGCCCTTAAGAACTTTCTTTCAAATTTTTCCTACACATGTCCATTTTTGTCCAAACTTTTATAAATTGGTCAAATTGCTACTTAGAACCTTCTAATTTATAATCTAAAGCAATTTTATGCTAAAGGCTTCTAGAACATAAGTTTTGCATCTTATTCAATTTGGTCCCTAAAGTTCAATTGGACAATTTATGCATAAAATTCTTCATGAAATTTTCACACAAGCATGTATTCAGATCATGAACCACATAATAATCATAGAATAATTATTTCTATCTCAGATTTGTGGTCTCAAAACTATTGTTCTAACTAGGCCCTAACTCGGGATGTTACACTTGAATATGAAATGACGAGTTATTGAATTGTACACCTTGAGTGTACTATCTGAGTATCCATCGAAATTTCAATGATTCAATGGATAAAATACTTGGCATGTTATGAGAATTGTGAGATAAAATGAATAATGTCTTGAAAGAATATAGCATGATGAGCTCATCTATGTTTACTTGATGTATATAAGAATTAAGTTACTAACTTTTTTGAGTAAATGCATGTGTTTAGGAAATTTTGCCAAGTTGATGGAGACATGTTATTATATGCTTAAATTTTAATAAATGAGATTGGTAAGTTTAATTCCAGTTATACAAACTTACTAAGCATATAATGCTTACTAGGTTTATTTTTCTCTGTTTTATAGTGTTCAGAAGCTCGGGAAGATTGGTGAACGGTTGGAGCATCATCTCACTATCCACAAGCTTGTTTTGGTATAACTAGTAACCTCATTTTAGTATAATGGAATGTATAGATAACTTAGCCCAATGTTGGCATATAAATATTGTTTGTAATCTAGCTATTTCAAATGGCTAGTAATGGTTTATGTTTTGGGATATCTATTAAGGTAATCTTATGGTATTATCATGAGTACATATTTTGTGGTTTGATTGAGCTGTGCTAAATGAATATGACTATTAAAAATAAGATCATAAATAGGTATGAAAGTAATGATATATTATTTTTAGATACTTGAATTGGTCTTGATATAATGCTTGGTTTGGTTGGTATTTGTATATAAGCTTTGGTGCAAGAAATTGGTAAAATTTTGGGTGAGAATTGAAGCTAGAGTTGGCTTTATTTTATCCAGACTGGCAGACACACGAGTGTATGTCTAGTTCGTATGCGACACATGGCCTGGTACATGGGCCTGCGATTAGGCCGTGTGTCCCCTGCATCTTAAATTTGAGAAACAGAATGCTCAGATTTGAGCACACGAGCGTATGTCTCAATCGTGTGTGCTACACGGCCTAGAACACGGCTGTGTGTCTTAGCTGTGTGAAGCCTGCACCTAATTTTTGAAGAATTAAATTGATCACACAGCCTACTCACATGGGTGTGTAGTTGACTGTGTGGCACAAGTCAGAGAGTGACACGGGGTCAAACACAACCTGCAGCACGGGCGTGTCCCTTAGACCACACGGGCGTGTAGGCCCTGTAACTTGGAAAAATTATTGAAATTTTGTGAAAAATTCTTGGAGTTCTTAATTAAGTCCCAACTCGATTCTAATTCTCAAATTGGGCCTCGAGGGTCCATTTAAGGGATGTTAAGAATAATCTCGAAAAATGAATAGTAATTGATATGAAATATCTGTAAGTATTCTGTAAATTTTGGTAATACTTCATGACCCTGTTTCGGCGACGGATACAGGTTAGAGGTGTTACAATTGTGGTCTTGAAACCACTGCTTCCGAAACCATTAAAAAATGGGCTATTATAAACTAAGTTCGAAGTTCATAAGACCCTATGAGATTTTAGACAAAGTGGGGCCAATGGAGTATAGATTGTCTTTGCCTCTTGAACTGTCGAAGATCCACAATGTATTCCATGTGTCAATGTTAAGAATGTATAGATCCAATCCCAATCATGTGATAGAGATTGAAGGACTTGAAGTTGAGCCAAACTTGTCTTACAAGGAAGAACCCGTCTATATCCTAGCTAGAAAGGTTAATGAGCTAAGAAATTAGAGGATCCCATTGGTTAAAGTACTATGGAGGAATCATATCACCAAAGAAGCCATATGGGATAGAGAAAGTCAAATGAAATATCAGTACCCTCATTTGTTTTCAGGTATGTATTTTGGGGATGAAATTTCCTAAGTGGAGGAGAGTTGTAACATCCATCCATGGTGTTCAAATTGTGTAGGAGATGGGAATGAAAATTTCTCTCTCTTTCCACCTTTGTTTAACTAAAAGTTTATTATATTTTTAAATTTTAATAGAAAAAATAAAGACAAAATCAAGTCTTTTCTATAATCTATTGTGGCCAAATTGTCAATTAATTCCTTTAAATAATGTTATTTAAGTCTTTTAATAGATAAAAATCAATAGTGATTAATTTTTACAATTTTTATGATTTAGTCCTTGTACCTTAATTAACCATCCAATCACTAAAATTTTTGAAGCAAACTTCAATTCACTTATATAATAACTCCATAAATATTTAATGAAATTAGTCACAGGCTTAGTTTATAAAAAAGAGGTCCCGATACCTCATTTTCTAAAATCTCTTAACTTTTGGTAGCACCACCTGTACCTTGACTAACTGGCCAATTAATAAAATTTATTAAATCAAGATTCACAATTATACTATATTTAACTTATAAATATTAATTAAACATATCTATGGACTATCTCATCGAAATTGTGGTCCCGAAACCATTATTTCCGACACCATTGAAAAACAAGTTGTTACAATTCTCCCCCCTTAGAAAATTTCGTCCTCAAAATTTTTACCTGCAAAAAGATTAGGGTATTGTGAATTTCATGTTTATTTTTTGGCTCTCATAGATCCTCTTCTATATTGTCATGATACCATATTACTTTATTACTTGTTTGAAATTTGATAACTTTTCTCTATAATTCAGCATACGATTCTGTCGATCTAAGGCGACTTTCAAACAATCTCGTATAATCATAATTTTATCCTGTGTTTCACAAATCAGATCAGTCCCTGTAATATTTCTTTTGTTAAACTTTAACTAGTATAATGGAGTTATGCATTTACGTTCATATAAAACCTTGTATGGTGCCATTTAATACTTAATTGATAACTCCCATCATATACAAACTCTGCTAATGGTAGAAATTTTCTTTAACTGTTTTCAAATTTAATTATATAACATTGCAATTTGTCTTCTAATATTCGAATCATTCGTTCTGATTGCCTATCAGTCTGAGGATGAAATACTATGCTGAATTTTTTTTTTTGATTAGGACTTCATATAATCTACCCAAAAAACCAGAGATTCATCTCAGTCTCAATATGAAATGATAGATAGTGCTTTTTCGACGAAAAAGTAAACTTGATATATAAACCCCATAATAACTCATTCTCACTTCTATTCCAAAATCATTATGATTTTGATGTTGGATTTTAACTTGTTTGTATAATTGGCATATAACCATGTATTCTGAATTTTTCTCTTTTCATTCCTGACCATTAGTGTCAATTTTCTTGGTATGCACAACGATTTCAACAACATAGATTCCCATCATTATCAATACTGAGCTCTAAAGTTTGATCATTTTTAACAAATCCTATTTTAGCTAACAACAACAAATTATCTTTCTGTATTTCTTGAATTTTCTAAAGGAATATCAGTTTTGTTCTTAACTTAGCTAAAATAGAATTGTCATTTATAACTATTTAAAACTCTGTTAGCATTTATCTGGTCAAACAAATCTGCAACATTGTTCTCAAATACTAATCATGTCCAATTTATTAGAACTAAAAAGCAGTTATGTGTTCATTAATCTGAATTATATAACAAGAAACTCACATTGTTCATATTAAGTTTGGACAGCAATCTTCGATACAACTAACAAATAATTCTGAATAAAAATAATTTCATCAGAAGTCAATCTTTCAAAATACAATAGCTCCCTTTTACTAACCAAACAAGTTGGTTATACGGAAGAATATATACTTATTCTTTATGGTGACTCAATTCAACTGTCTATAATCAATATACAATCTCATAGTTTCAGCTTTCTTTTTCACAAATAACACTGAAACATTCCAACATGACACGCTTGATTGAATAAATCACCTGTCTAAAAATTATTGCCAACTTGTTCTCAATTCTTTCAATTCTATTTGTAGCATTCTGTATGGTGCAATCAAGATCGGAGCAGTTTTGAGTGCCACTTCAATAACAATTTCAACTTCTCTTTTAGATGACAAACTTGGCTATTCTTCAAGAATCATATTATTAAATTAATTATCTGACAAAACTTGTTCTATCTTTGATTCTGATGCTCGGGTATCTAAAATGTAGTCAAGTACACTTTACAAACCTTTTTTTATCAATACTTGGGCTAATATTGTTGATATGGTATTGGTCAAACAATCAGATCTGTCTGTCTCAACATTTATCGATCGACTCTTTTCATAACTCACTAACATTCTCTTTTTTTCTTTTTACGATTGACTATAACATCATGCGGAGTTAACCAGTCTATACAACTAGTCTATACAGAGGATAATATCAATCAACTATGGTTTCAAGAATTGTAGCCTCTTTTTTTGCTCAAACAACATAAGCTCTGGCTGGTATACGAGCTTTAGATCTCAACATCATATCTTGAGTCTCACTTTGATTAGTTCCTACATTACTACTACTAATTCTTGGTTTCTTACTTCTTTGTGAAATGAACATCGGTTTAAGAGTCTAATAACTAATAACTAATAACATCTGATTGTACTGTAAAATCCTTCATCAAATGCTCAGTAAAGTCACATCTAAAATAGGCTCTCATTCTAACTTTTTATTTCCTCAAAATGATTTTTGTGCCACAGTTTTTGTAACACCCCTAACCCCTATCCATCACCGGACTAGGGTTAAGCCGCATTACCAAACATATCGAAGCACTTCGCATTCATTTCACAAACATCATAGTATCATAGTCAAACATCAACATAAGTCCCTTTCTTAGGTCAATGAAACCTTAAACATGTATTAGGAAGAGGTCAGGACTAAACCGAACATGTTTATCACTTTCAACACTTAGAGAATTTTTTCAATTCTGTTAAGGTCACACACCCGTATGACTAGGCCGTGTACCTTACAAGGGCATCAAACACACCCATGTGAACTAGCCGTGCCAGAATAGAGCAGGCATACTGACTTTGACCCACGGCCAATAGACACGCCCGTGTGCTATGGCCGTGTGATACTTAGCTAGCTACTGACTTATGCCCATGGCCATATGACATGCCCGTGTGTCAAATTCGTGTGATTTTTAAAAGGTTACTGCCAAACAAACATGGCCACAAAGCACCACCATGGCCTTTAACCGTGTGGCACAATGCAGGCTTGGTTTAAGCTAAAGTGCCAACCCTTTTTGGTTTAACCTACAAGCATAAAAACAAGCATATATGTACAACCCAATTTCTCATGTTAAAACACATACATCATTCATGCAATAATAATATCAACCATTTACATTCTTATAACCTGACCCCATTATCCAATTAGAAAATGCCACTATTGCAAAATAACATCACATATCATAAGCTTTTCCCAACCATAAGTTCAAACACAAATTAGCCAAATCACATGGCTAAATATATATATACATCACAAAACATACTCTCAACTACTAGCCTATACATGCCATACTTCAAATATTTACATTTTGAAAAGTACCAAAATGAGATCGATAGTGTGGTGACGATCCTCACTATCCGCGAGCCTTCAGTAGCTACGATAACTGTAAAACAGATAGTAATCACACAGAGTAAGCTTTCAAAAGCTTAGTAAGCTCGTACTCAATTCATCCATAGTAGGTGAAACATAAAATGACAATATTTATGAGTATTTGCACAATTCAATCCATAAAACTATATCAACACAATGAAATTCATATACATAACATCATCTGCCATTTAGGTATTATACATACTTGAATCTTCCCGCACTTATTCACTTTTGTACTCACCTTTTTGTTGAATGTTATAAGACTTTCCATAACTTATTCGTATTTTAGACATCCGCACGCTTAGTGCTATATAGTTAGCCAAAACTAAATATTTTCGCACACTTAGTGCCATCTCAAATAACCGAGACTAAGTCGGTATTGCACACTTAATGCCTCAAATAGCCGAAGCTAGTTAACTTGCACACTTAGTGCCAAAGCTAGTTTAAATCGCACACTTAGTGCCAAAACTTCTGATTCATCATCATAATTTTCAATTCAATTATATACAAAACATGTACAATAAAGGCATCAAATCTTACTTAACATCATATTTTAAGTACGAACTTACCTCGTACTCGAAATTTGTCGACTCAGACTATCTACTCGATAACCTTCGACTTTCCTCGATCTAAATCTGAATTCCTCCTTTCTTGATCTATAGCTTTTCAAAATTAATCCTTTTATTCACCAATTAATACAATTCCATCTATAAACACATATTTAGGGAATTTTACAATTTAGCCCTCATATTTTCACATTTTGACACTTTAGTCCCTAATTCATAAAATCACAAAATACACATAATTTGCATATACTTATGCTTGGCCTAATTCTTCTAGTACTCATACTAGTCCACACATTTCAATTATTTCATATTTTAGTCCCTCAAAATAACCTTTTCACAAATTAGCCCAATTTACTCAAATCCAACTAAAATCCAAAGACAAAACATGTAAACCCAACATCAAGCTTTCATATTTTACCATTTAACAACACAAAACTCATGAATTCATCCATGACACATTTTTAAATCATCAACAAAATCGAAAATTGAGGCATGGCTTTATAGTACACTTAGCAACGATCTAAAAAACGTAGAAATTATCGAAAACCGAAGTAAAAACATACCCAAATTAAGCTTCCAATGTGCCGAAACCTAAAAGTATTTATTCTTTCTTTTTGTTCTTCAATTTCGGTGGATGAACACATATATGACATGATTTTCTAATTTGTTTTCATATAAATTACTTTAATAAACATTTCCCATTTTGCCCTTTTATAAACAATTATAAATTCACCTAACACATGCCCTTATAAGTCCATTCAAACTTCCAATGGTCAAATAACCACATAAGGACCTTTACTCTAGAAAGCCAACTCAAATAAGCACTTAAACATCTAACACGCAACTTTTATATTTTATGCGATTAGGTCTTTTTTACAAATTAAGCATACAAACAATTAAATTTTCACACGAGACTTCCACACATGTCAATTCACTTACCAAATACACGAAAATTAATATTAAAATATTTTTCTAACTCCTATTTGTAGTCTCAAAACCACTATTTCGACTAGGGTCAAAACCGAGCTGTTACAGCTTTCATAAATCAATTTTCCAGACACTACCCATACTAATCACTGACATAACCTGAGGCTTTAGATGGCTCTGTTTAGCATATATTTCCTCGGATTTCCAGTAGGTCGAAGGATTAATTTTTGAAATCTCTCGTCTGCTTAGATAAAGAGTCATAAAAGATCTGATCACACTGCATTTTACGGTGTCTCGACTTTTTGACTTAGCTTAATCTTTTCCACTTCACAATTTATTAAATTGTGAATAGGAAAAAAGAAATTAAATATACCAAGTAAGAAAGATAGATATGAATAGGCATTTATGCTTTTTAAGTTTAGGATGTCTGAATTAAAATACTCAACAAATATAAATTAATGGTCATTCAAACAGTGCAATATAATAGGCATAATCTTTACAAGCATGTTCTTAAATTAAAATGAATTGTGGAAACAAAAGCATTCTGAGGATTAAAAACATTGCGAGTGTGATAAAATCATAAAATGGGATAAAAGACAAGAGAGTGTTGAGTGTTCATAGTGTAATAAAATATGATAACTGAGAAAAGTCTTATTCATATTGCCACAAAACTCGTAAGTGCTTATGCTTATAAATATTATATTAGAGTTCAAAGCATGAATAAAAATAAGCTGAGTAGGAAAAATTTGAACTGACTATATTCTTCACTCATAAATGCTATATTTGTATGTACATTTTGATAGAATTCTATGTTTAATTTTCTTTCACTTGTTTGCTTTGTAATATTTTGAACTACTTGGTTTGAAAATAAATAAATTGTAAATTGTTTAATTTTCTAGCTAGAATCACATATTTAGGCAATTCTTCCTAGTGTTAATGCTCTGATTTGGTCTCATGTACCAAACTAGCTCAAGTACATTTACTTTTCGAGCATGTTTATTTTTTTCATTTATTTTTCATTTTTCTTTTTGTTTACTTGAGGACAAGAAAAAACTTAAGTGTGGGGCTATTTGACCTGCCATTAGGGGTGTTAAAACTTCGATTAAAATCGAATTAACCAACCGAACCAATCTAATTCGATTAATCGACCAGTTAATCAATCTAGTTCGGTTGGAGGTTGGTTAAAGGTTTTTTTGGAATTTTGGTTAACGGTTAATTCAGTTCAAAATCGGGTAATTAACCAAATTAATCGAATTAACCAAACTTAATAAATAATATGATATATTATATGTATTATGCTATTACTAGTTCAATTAAATTTGATTAATTCAGTCAAATAGATATTATAAATTTAATTATTTTTATATGTTTTATATGTTTAAATAAACAAAACATATAAATTTCGGTTAGTCGACCAAATTAAATGAAATATTTCGATTTTGATGCCACACACAAAGCTGAAAGACCAAAGGCAAGGTTTTGATATTGTGTTACGGCACAGGCATAGTGTGCCGAGACACAGGGCTAAATGTGGAAAGTAAATACCGAGATTAGGGCTTCCAAATGACCTATTAAGGGTTTCTAAACATCTTTATAAATAGTAAGGCTATGCCTAAGTTAAGGGAGGCAGTTAGGAGTTGGATTTAGTAGATTTAGGTTTAATACGTTCTTTTTTTGTTTCCAAAAATCTTTGCTCTTTTCGACTAGGTTTGGTTTGAACCTTGTCTTTTCTATTGAAGTATTCAATTTTATTTCATTTTTATTATTCAAAAATTAAAGATTAGTTAACAATTATGAGATCATGCAACTCCAAGTGCATCCAATTTAATCGATTGAGAAAATTCTTATCTTTCTCTTATTTCATTTATTAGTGTTCTTTTGCATGCTTAAATTAAACTTAAGAGTTATGACATCTAGATCTATGAAAGGCTAAATCTCTAGAAAGATTAACGAGTGGATGTAGGAGTATTTAACGGATGGATTCAGCTTCCCGAAAGGAATAAATTGAAAATAAATTGTGTGTTTAAGCCCTATAAGTGACGACCCTAGGAAATAATCTAGGATAAACAAGGTCTACAGATAAGTTTACTAAGTAAAACATAATTTACCCCAGTAAGAAAAGTGAGGTTGAGAGATAAGCGAGTACCTGTCGATTAATTAATTAGTAAAGGTTGAAAGGTAATACTAGTTAGTTTATAGTTAATTCCACCTAAAACCTAATTCAGAAGTGAATTACGACCATTGAAACAAGCTAATCTTCTTTCTATTATTTTGATTTGAGTGTTTGATTATTTTATGTTTTTTATCCAATTAATTTATGTTATGCATTATTCTCTATTTAATTGTTCATCAAAATATAATTTTTAATTATCACTATTTAGACTTAATATTGTAAAAATATATTTTTGGTGGGTACGATCCTTGGAATACTTATTAGTGTTTCGTTATAACACATCTATATTATAATTTGACTCGTATACTTGCTGTAACACCCCTTACCCGTGTTCAACGCCGGAACAGGATACAAGGCATTACCGGACTTACATTGCAAGCGAACATACAAATCAAGTCATAAATTTGCATCCAAATTAAAAACCATTTGTATTCAATCATAAAGTCCCTAATACGAGCCTACGAGGCCCAAAATATGCATTGGAAGTGGTTTGGGACTAAACCGATAATGTAACACCCCTAACCCATATCCGTAGCCGGATCAGGGTTTCAGAGCATTACCAGAACATTCAGAACATTTTACAATAACTCTTATAAATTACTATTTATTTACCGAGATCATTCATAACATCTCTTGATTAGGTCCTCGAGGCCCAATACGAGCATTAGAATCGAGTCAAGACTAAATCGAGACCTCTAAGAATTTTTTGCGACTTTTCAAAATTTTTCCAAGGTGCAGGGCACACATGCCCGTGTGGTCCAAAGGACAAGCCCGTGTGACCTAAGGACACGCCTATGTTGGAGGCCGTGTTCGACCCCGTGTAACTCTTTGACTTGCACACACGGCCATGCCACACGCCCGTGTGCTAGGTCGTGTGGTTAATTAATTCAATTCGAAATTAGGTGCAGGTTTCACATGGCTAAGAAACACGCCCATGTCTCTGCCTGTGTGCCCAATTCTGAGCATTCTATTTCTCAAAATTAAAGTGCAGGTGACACACGGCCTAACCACATGCCCGTGTTACCAGGCCGTGTGTCACAGACGGTCTAGACACACGCCCGTGTGTCTACCAGTGTGGACAAAATGAAGCCATTTCTAGTTCCATTTCTCACCCAAATTTTCACCTAAGACCTGCACTTGAAACACGCATCCAAAACCAACCAATTCAAGCATTCAAATTGGGCAATCCTTATCATTCAACAAGGCATATCACTACATGCATATGTGTTAATAAACTAACCTTGGAATAACTTAGACATTAGCATCATTTGATCACATATACTTAACATATCACATATGAATATAACATCATAACCTACTTAATCATACCAAAATAAACAATTACTAGTCATTCCAATGGCTAGGTTACAAAATAACATTTTCAAGCCACTATTGGCCAAGTTGTCCTATACATGCCATTATACCCAAAATGATTTCACTAAATATACCCAAAATGCTAGTTGATAGTGTGACGATGCTCCAATGATCTTCCAACCTTCACGAGCTTTCGAGCACTATAAAACAAGGGGAAAAATAGAGTAAGCATTACATGCTTAGTAAGCTCGTATAACAGAAACTAAACTTTCCAATCTTACTTATTAAATCTAGGCATACAATGTTATGTTTTCATTCATTTGGCTAAATTTCCTAATCACATTCATTCAATAAAACATGTTAGTCACCAAAATATTCATATCATGATGCAATACTCTTTCAAGACATTATCAATTCATCTCAAAGTTCTCATGTCATGTCAAGAGTTTTATGTCTGTTGAATCATTGAATTCCGATGGATGCTTATGTAGTACACTCGAAGTGTATGATTCGATAATCCGTCAATTTCTTATTCAAGGGTACCCATTAGGGAAATTAACCAAGAAACATTCTCTCGAGCCACACATCGTATAACAGGATTACCAGTCCAGGCTAAACCCTAATCATAATGAATACTCGAGAGATATTATATTAGGATTACTCGTTCGGGCTAAATCCTTTCTACAACAAGGTCACTGGGATTACTCGTCCAAGCTAAATCCTGTCCGCAACAATGCAGGACCCTATTTATTTCGGTAAAGCGCATACAATCATCGGAATTCAACATCCAATCGGGACTTAACCCTTTTATCACCATTTCAAGCATGTATTAAGTTTCTCATTATAACATTCAAGTAATTTACATCAATATAAATCGCATTCCATACAACACAACATTCAATTAAACATATTTACATACCAGATTAAGTTACACGAACTTACCTCGACACTTGTTCGCGTAAAAGTCTACTAATCTAAAATCTTTTCTTTTCCTCGATCTAACCTCGAATTAGTGTTGTCCGGATCTATATAAATGAATTTAACCATCAATTTCACACATTTCATATTTAACCATCAATTTCACACGTCCTAGGAAAAATTACCATTTTGCCCCTAACTTTTCCATAAATTTTAATTTTGTCCCTAGACTCGGAAAATGAAACTTGTACAAATTACACCTTATTCCAAGCCTACCTAAAGCTCCATTACAAATTTTATAGCACATGTATTCATAAAATTTTAGAATTTTTCATCAAATTTTACAACTTTTTATTTTAGTCCCTAAATCATGTTTCCATCAAAAATCACTTTGTAAAAGTTGTTTATCTCTCAATAATCTTTCATTTTCTACCATAAATTTCTAATTTCCAGCATATACATCTATGACCCATTTTCATACCTTGATAACTTTTCAAATTAATCGCTCAAATAGAGAGATTAAACTATCCCAATTTCAAAAATACCAAAATTACTAAAAAGGGGACAAGAGAACTTACCCAATTAGGCCTTGAATGTTTCTTTTCTCTCTCCTAAGGTTTCCATGTGTTTTAGGTTGAAGATGACATAAAATAAGATGATTTCTTTTATCATCTTTTTAATTAATTAACTATTTTAGTATTTCCAATTTAGTCCTTGCCCTTTTTCTATAATTCCATGATGAGTCACCAAGAAAAATCTACATACTTTTCTTAATGGTCTAATTACCATATAAGGACCTCTAGTTTTGAATTCTATAGCTATTTGATCCTTATAGCTACTAGAATTCAAATTTCACATTTTATGCGATTTAGTCATCACTAAATCGATAAAATTTTTGTATCAAAATTTTCACACAACATATCTACCATATTATGGACCCTATAATAAAATAAAAATAAATCATATTTTTGGGTCGGATTTGTGGTCCCGAAACCACTGTTCCAATTTCACTGAAAAATGGGCTACAGATAACTCAAGGAATTTTTACAAAAATTAGAAACTTTTTGCTACATACAAGGGTCACACGTCCGTGTGGTTTGGGACACGCCCGTGTGGGTAGGCCTTGTGGTTACACATGCCCGTGTCCCTAACTCGTGTAACTCTTTGACTTGCAAGTCATGAACAAATTGAAGTCACATAGCCAAGTCACACACCCGTGTGCTAGGTCATGTGATTAATTAATTTTCATAAAATAAGTGCAGACTTCACATGGCCAGGACACACGCTTGTGCTTGTGGCCGTGTCCCTCGCATGGCTAAGACACACGCCTGTGTCTCTGCCCACGTGCTCAATTTTGAACATTCTATTTCTCAAAATTAAGGTACAGGGGACACACGGCAAAAACACATGCCCATGGGATAGGTCATGTGTCATACGTGGTCTAGACACACGCCCGTGTGTTACCCATGTGGACAAAATAAAGGCTATTTTCCAAGCCATTTGTCACCCTCATTTACACCTATTCACACACAAGTTCAATGGCATAAATCATGGTATACTTAGGCAACCAAAACATTCATAATCAAGGTTAGGACATATCATTTCATTATCACACATAACATACTTACAATATCATATTCTACCAAACCAATTCATACCAAACTCACGTCCACAAGTACCAATACAAATACTTTTATAATGCATAATTCTTCTTGGATTTCCTAGTATACCAATGAGTCAATCTCAACTATTCAACAACAAAACCATTAAGTCACATTCAACCATTCACCAATCATTTATAGACCACATCATAAAGGAGATATTTGCACATGTACAAATATTCTTAAGCTTACAACCAATTTAACCAAAATGATCCAATTTACATGGCCAAATACCAAATCAAGCCTTTGAAAATTACAAGCCAATACATTTGGCTAAAATCATGATGACACATATAAAAAAATGACCAAGTCCCTATACATGCCATATACTCAAAATATTAAGATCATCTATACCTGAAATGACAATTTGATAGTGTGATGCGATCTCCGATGATCTCCAATCCGAGCTAGCTTGGTGACATTATAAAACATCAAAAGTAAAACGGAGTAAGCTATATAGCTTAGTAAGCTCATATGAAAGAATAAGAAAATCTTACCATACATTTAACATCCAAGTAATATAATATAAAACGATGTAATTTACAATAATCTCATAACCATAATTAATTTCATCACAACTTACCTTTAATTTGTCATTTCGTGAATTTAATAAGCATAAGTTTTATGAACATACCTATACCAACTCGTAATGGCGTCATACTTATTCACATCTTCGACATACCCAATGAACCACTCGGAATAATAATGTCGAATACTCAGGAAATTTTATACACAAGATATCACATATGTAGCCATTGCTACCTCTAACTCATAACACATATATGCTTGCTCTCGAGCCATCAACGGGCCTACTCACACAAGCTACCAGTTAAGACGTAGCTACACGGTGCTGCTCACACAAGCTGTCAAGTAACCGCAACATATGCCTGTATACTCAGCCACCGGTAGGACGTACAGGACCAACACCTGGATCACAAAACATAAAACCCTAGTGACATTTTACTTGTATCCTAATCTATTTTTAAGGTTCGATTGGGATTTCTCGGTTGCCAAAAGTCATCGAGTGTGTCCATAGAGTCGATTACACAATTCATGCATAAATTAAAGCATTTACAATATAATTTTAACAAAGCTTATTAACATACGAACTTACCTCGGTTCCAAAAACGGCAAAATGATCTATTTGTCAATTAATTTGTTTTTCCCTGATCTAAATCTAAACTTTATTTTTCTTGATCTATAATGTCAAATTTAACCTATTTAATCATCACATTATTCAATATATCCCAAAAACACGTTATGGAAAAAATTACATTTTTCCCCTAACATTTTAATAATTTACAATTTAGTCTCTAGGCTCGTAAAATGAATTTCTTTCAATTTCATCACAACCTAAGCCTAGCCGAATATTTCTAATACTCATATTAGCCCACACTTTTCATTTATTCACACTTTTCTACTCATTTAATAACTTTTTACAAATAAATCCCTATTTGATTTTTTTTACCACCAGAATCACTTTACAAATGTTGTTTAACTAACAACAAACATGTATTTTCTACCATCTAACATCAAAATACAAACATATTCAACATGGGTAAAACTTTAGACTTTCACTTTCTTTCAAATTAGCCCTCGGAATAGCTAAATCAAGTTACAACGATCTCAAAAATATAAAAATTATTAAAAACGGGACAAGGACGAACTTACAATCGAGCTTGAAAGCTTGGAAAAAAACCCTAGCTATTGCTTCTTGAGAATTTCGGTTATGGAGGACTAAATTGAAGAAGATGGACACTTTTATTTAGTTAATTTGTCTTTATTTACCAATTTACTAAAATACCCTTAATGCATAACTTTAAAATTTTACCTATCCATGTTCATTTTTGTCCATCCTAAAGTATAATGGTCTGATTACCATTTAAGGACCTCAAATTTAAAATTTCATAGCAATTAGACACCTTTAACTTATAGAATTCAACTTTTGCTCCTATTGCAATTTAGTCTTCTAGTCAAATTGAGCACTCAATCAGTAAAAATTCTTAATGAAATTTTCACACAATTATTATATCATGTTGTAGACCTTAAAGAAATAATAAAATAAATATTTCTACTTCAAATTTATGGTCCCAAAACTACTGTTTTGATTTGACCCATAAACGGGCTGTTACACTTGCAGACACCACTGATATTTTTAGTGTGATATTTATACTCTAAACGATAACATGTTTAGAGGTGGTCTTCAATCACTATGGAGACGATACTTTTTACTTACTACTTTGTTATTTGTTGAAGACTGTCAACTATTACACATCATTCAATTATTTTATGGCAAGTTTTCAAAACAGTTTCTAGGGACTGTGTTTTAGACATTATTTGTGATGTTAATTTTTTTGCAATTTGGTTTATTTTTCTATTAATTTTAAATTAGTATTTTTTGTTATTCTTTTTAGGTGTTTATGAGCATAGGTCGAATTATTGACCTACTCTTAGTCAACTTTGAAATTTAAGGAACTTTTAGACAAATAAGAAGTGAAAGACAAGCCCAGAGATAAGCTAAAGAAATGAATCTTGAAAATCAGAATCAAGACCAAAGAAATTGAGCTACTGATGCTTGCAACTCGTTCATTGTTGCTAATGACATAGATCATGCCATCCGTCAGTATGTTGTACATTTTTTTCATGAAATTAATTCAAGAACTATGAGACCCAAGATCGAGGCACAATAGTTTGAATTGAAGCAAGTGATGTTCCAAATGCTTCAAATAGTGGGCCAATTTATTTGATTCCTATTCAAGATCCATACATTCATCTCTAATTATTCATGGAGGTGAGTGATTCCTTCAAGCTGGTTGGAATGACCAAAGGTGCATTTAAGCTAAAGTTGTTCCCACACTCGTTAAGGGACAAAGCATGAGCATGGCTAAATTCGTTACCAACTGTTTCTATATCCACATGGAAATAATTGGCAAGATGCTTTCTGATGAAGTACTTTCCACCTAGCAAGAATGCTAAGTTGCAAAATCAGATCACTACATTTTAAAAATTGGATGATGAATCCTTGTATGAGTGTGACACCCCAAACTCAGCCTGGTTGTTATGGCCGAATTCGGCGTGTCACATTGAAGTGTTTTAGCGAAAATCGTGTTTTCATTAAAAACCCTTCTTAAAATAAAAGAAAAATCTTAATAAAAAAAACTCCTTTCAATCACTTGTTTGAAACATGAGATTTGATGTAAACAAGTCGCTTAAAAATTTAGTTGCGGAAACGTAGAAAAGACATACTATAGTTTAAGAAACCATGCTCAACTTCTTATAGTTACATCACATAGAAATAATAACCCAGATAATAACAAAATGGAAGCCCTGTTACAATCTGATTGAATAGTACTTAATAAAATAGAAACTTATATGCTTTTTTAAATAAAAAAACACAAGTCAAAATTATCTTGCTAGTTGGCCACCCAGAGCCCCTCCGAACATCGAACCTTCTACTGAGCATCACCTAAAAATAAAATAAAAGAGAGGGTGAGTTTTCGCAAACTCAGTGTGTACAACCCTCGTTGAAAAATAAGCATTTGAAAAATCATCATACAACAAATATGCAATGCAATCCCATCCCAATAATCCATCCGCTACACACCAGCTCTGTCTCCCGTCACACCATGTGGGGATATAAATATCAACCCACCCAGCCCACACATCAATGGTGGCCCGGTTGCAAAACTACCTTCATTTACATATTAAGCTTTAAAAGCCGTCGGTGGATCCACGATTATCAGGAAACCATGCTATCCTCATATACTTCCTCCGTTCCATAGTTCCCACCCTATATGCAACCTAAGCAGAACATCACATGTATGCATGTCACATCCATAAAACTTACATTCAACACCTAGGGTTATTTTGGTCATTTTCGCCCTTAAGGGCATTTCGGTAATTTTTCCTTAATTATGGTTTTTACTTACCTTGACCCGTTAACAAGTCCTACGAGCTAAGATGAACGAATACTATGCACCTGAGAATAGGAGGTGGGTCATTAAGACCGCTTAAGTACCAAGCTCTCCCTAGATCCAATCCTAGACATGCATATACTCGTTGCCACACCTTAACCCTTTGACTTGTCCATGGTCGAAATATATTAATTAAGTCTTATGTAGTTATCATATACTAGGCCTAAAACCCCTTACAAATCCCAAACAAATTCACATACTTGTATCTGGCCCATTAAGCCGAATAATATTCATATGGCCCATTGGGCCCAAATCACCTGTAAATGGCCCCTTAGGCCTAAATCACATTTATATGGCCGGTTAGGCCCAGCCACATTCATATTCATGCTCACATACAAATTCATATCACATAGAATCAATAGTCAGTTTTTGCCTATTACGGGCCCAACAGCACATCGGGCCCATTTAGCCCATTTTGGCCCGTATGGCCAAATCACAACCCAAGTCCATGGAATCACCCGTGGGTCTCAGAAAACCTATTGGTCTCCCCTTTACGAGTGTTCGTGCACTCACAAGACTACCGTAGCCAAACTTTTAGCTTTTCGACTTTTCGGCATTTCGGCATTTCGGCATTTCGGCTTTTGTCGATTCATAGTGTGTGTGTAGTATATGTACACACCTGGTAAGCAAGCGTGCTGGGAATCCCTTAGTCTCCAACCTACAATGATATCACCCTTCCATTAATCGTATGTTTAATACATATTCTACTCAAAAACCGAAACCTCACCTTAACCTTACCTTGAACACCAATCCTTAATAGCTTTCCTTGATCACCTACTCCCTAGATCTGCATTAATCTTACTCATTAAAACCAGAATAATAGATGACTCGTATCCAACACAAGTCCCCTTACCTTAACTATGAACATTCAGCCACCTTAGCCAATGGGAGAGGAATACTTACCAATACCGCAACACCTAAGGAGCAATTCGGCAATGAGCTAAGATTCAAGATTCGATACTAATTCCCTACCACAGTTGATTAGAAAGAGTGAGGGATAATATTCGATACTTAGCAAAGAAAACCGATTGGAAGAGTAACGCTTACACTAGATTCAGTCAAAGAGTATTCGGCTCTAGAGATTTGAATGGCAACAATTGCTGTGAGAGGAAGAAGAATCGGCTAAACCCAAAAGTGAAACAAGGAAATCGGCACAAGGAAAATAAAAAGGAGAACAAGGGTTTTCGGCTTTTAGGGAAGAGGGTTTCTGGCAACAAGGTGAGAAAAAGATTTCGGTATTATCCTCATACCCTTGTATTCGGCACCTATTTATAACCCTTATGGCCGAACTCCTCAAGTCCAAGTTCCCATTTCGGCTCCACTTGCTCGTCACTTCTTATCTTCTCATTTTTCTCCCTGATAACCTCTTAATCTTTTCCTCAGATTTCTCTCCTGAACACTTCCCTTGGAGGCCATTTCCACGCCACTTCCAACCTTCTAGAAGGCCAAAATTAAACTTCTAAAAAAACTAAACTAGGATTAGAACCTTGGACCTCCTTGCTAGCTTTTAACACCACCTCCCTACACTCTAAGTGGAGTCACTTAGCCACTCCTCCATAAGGCTTTTTGATGCCATTTTTCCCTATCTTTATTTAAAAGCCCAACTACTTGCCAACAAGGTCCTTTTAATAATTAAACTATAATTTTTTTACCCCTAGGTTCGAACCCGAACCTTAATTAAGACCTACTACAATTATCACTTGACTAGGAATATAAAACATAATTTTTATCAAAACTGAAAACAAAATAGTTTGATATTTCGGGATTTTTGGGTTTCGGGATTTTTGGGGCATTACAACTCTACCCCCTAAAAGAAATTTCTTCTTCGAAATTTTACCTGATTCAAACAGTTGAGGATATTGGCATCGCATCGTTTCCTCAGGTTCCCAAGTAGCTTCCTTAGCTTTTCGATTCCACCAAAGCACTTTTACTAATGGAACAGACTTCCTTCTCAATTCTTTGACATCTTAACCAAGGATTAGTATGGGCTTTTCCTCGAAAGTTAGGTCTGGTCTGACCTCAATTTTTTCAATCGCCACATCATGCAAAGGATATGAGCGATACCGCCTCAGCATGGAAACATGAAACACATCGTGGATCTGGCTTAGTTCAAGAGGTAATTCTAGCTGATAAGCAACTGGCCCAATCCACTTTAGAACCTGATATGACCCAATGAACCTTGGGCTTAGCTTCCCTTTTCGTCCAAACCTTAATACCTTCTTCCACGGAGAGACCTTAAGAAAAACTAAGTCCCCCATTACATACTCTATCTCTCGACACTTAAGGTCAGCATACGACTTCTACATATCCGAGGCCTCCTTCAACCTATCTCGGATCAATTTCACCTTATCCTCAGTATCGGCTACTAACTCAGGGCCCAAAACCTTTCGTTCGCCCAACTCCGTCCAACATGTTGGAGTTCGACACCTTCGCCCATACAGAGCTTCGTATGGAGCCATCCCCATGCTTGCTTGGTAGCTATTATTGTACGTGAATTCGGCTAACGGTAAATAGTCCTCCCAACTACCTCGGAACTCAATCACGTATCACCTCAACATATCTTCCAATACTTGGATCACCATTTTTGACTGTCTATCAGTTTGACAGTGGAATGTCGTATTAAAGTTCAACCTAGTACCTAACGCCTCATGCAGCTTCTTCCAAAATCGCAAAGTGAAACGTGGGTCCCTATCAGATATTATGGACACTAGCACTCCATACAACCTTACAATCTCCGCCACATACAACCTAGCTAGCTTTTGCAATGAGTAGTTGGTGCAAATCGGTACAAAATGGGCAGACTTGGTTAATCGATCCACTATAACCCATATAGAATCTTTCTTAGTAGGCGTCAAGGGTAACCCACTAACAAAGTCCATAGTAATCCCTTCCCACTTCCAAAGTGGAATCTTTACTGGCTGAAGTAATCCTGAAGGCAACTGATGCTCTGCCTTCACCTTTTGACAAACCAAGCACTTACTTACGAATTCCATAACTTCGCGCTTAAGTCCAGGCCACCAATAAATCTTCTGCAAATTCTGATACATCTTGTTCCTGCCGGGATGCATAGCATAGAGGCCACTCTGTGCTTCTCGCTGAATAGACTGTCTTAGATTATTGTCCTTAGGTATACACATTCTCCCACGGAAACACAACACTCTTTCACTATTTATCCCAAAGTCCGATGTCTCTCTATTCTCTACTTATCTAAGACGAGCACCCAAGGTCTCATCCATCAACTACTTACTCCTTATCTGCTCGACCCACACTAGCTTTACTTGAAGCTCAGCTAACAAGCTACCATCATCCAACAAGTTTAATAGGGCGAGCATAGCCCTCAAGTCTAACTTAGCCCTATGACTCAATGCGTCGGCTACCACATTCGCTTTGCCAGGGTGGTATTCAATTGTACAATCATAATCCTTTAATAATTCCACCCACCTATGCTGCCTAAGGTTTAGCTTCTTTTGGGTAAGGAGGTACTTCAAACTCTTGTGGTACGAATAAATTATACACTTCTCCCCGTATAAGTAATGCCTCCATATCTTTAGTGCAAAAACCACCGCAGCTAGCTCCAAATCATAGGTGGGTAGTTCACCTCGTGAGTCTTAAGTTGTCGTGACACATATGCAACTACCTTTCCTTCTTGCATCAATACACATCCTAATCCCACCTGCGAGGCGTCACTATAAACTGTAAACTCCTTCCCAGGCACTGGCTGAATCAACACAAGGGCCTCAGTTAAAACCTTCTTGAGTTTTCCAAAACTCTCTTGTTGTTTGTCCATCTAAACAAACGGTACCCCTTTTCTTAACAACTTAGTTAAGGGTGCAGCAATTACTAAAAGGCCCTCAACAAACCGCATATAGTATCCTGCTAAGCCCAGAAAACTTCAGATTTCTGATACCGACTTAGGTGTTTTCCAGTCTAACACCGCTTCAATTTTCTGAGGATCCACCTTAATCCCCTCGGCTGACACCACATGTACTAGAAAAGTAACCTCCTTTAGCCAAAATTCACACTTACTGAATTTGGCATACAGCTACTTCTTCCTCAAAGTCTGCAACACAATCCTTAAGTGTGCATCATGCTCGTCCTCATCTTTGAGTACACCAAAATGTCATCTATAAAGACTACCACGAACCGATCTAAATAGGGTTGGAAAACCCAATTCATGAGATCCATGAAAGTGGCAGGTGCTTTCGTCAACCCGAATGGCATCACCAAGAACTCGTAGTGCCCATAACGAGTTCTGAAAACTGCCTTATGAACATCCGCCTCCTTAACCCTTAATTGGTGATATCCTGAACGCAGATCGATCTTTGAGAAAACAGAAGTCCTCTAAAATGTATTTGACTCATATACATTACTTAACCTAAGTATATTATCATTTTTATATAAATTTACACGTATTTACATGTATGTATATACGTATTAACACACTTATTACTTTAATAGATTTTTTTATTTTAAAATACATTTTCTTTGTGATTTACCAAACATTTTCTTTATGTATATATGAAATAATTTTAGAAACTCTTTCAATTAAAATTATTTTTTTTATGTTTATTTATATTACATTGCTTTTGTATTTTATATAACCTATCATTTAAATGTTTTAATATAAGGGTGTGTATAATTTTTAGATTATTTTAAAAATTTTTATATATCTTATTATTAATCTCATGTTCTTTTTATAATAAACTTGCATGTACATATGTTTTATAAATCTATTTTGTGCATCTTTATCATTCTTTTGCATCATATTTTATCTAAATTATCATATACATTGTCAACTTTTAAATATATTTGTGTTTAAAAACACTCCACATGCAATTTGACTCAAATTTCCATTTTATAATATCTATTTCGAAAATTATATATCTATTTCTAGTTTTTCCTTATACATATATATAAATTTGTCAACCTATATTTTATGGGTCCATTTATTCGTTATTATTTTAAAATCGTTTTATAGCGCATTGGCTTCTAATTGCTATGTTATTTTTATATCTTGTATTGGTTATTCTATATCATGTGATGTATATTATTGTGGCATATTATTGTATGTATTGCTTTGCTTGAATGATGGTTATATTATCGTTTTCGTTATTGTATTATTATATCAATTATCCTCCATGCACTATTATAATCGGGTTGCATTTTTAGGTTACCTATGCTTAATTTTTAGTTCATTAATCGATTGTATCTCATGTGCACGTTTACCCCCATTCATCATTTTTTTACTTGACTTTTGAAATGTGGTTTTATAAAACCCAATTTTTATGATTAATTTCATCTTATTCCAAATCGAATTAATACGTTTTAAGTTAGTTTTATAAGTATTCATTCAAAAATTCTTCAAAACGAATACGAGATTTGATGTTTGGCGATACGCGGAATCGTGCCCTAACGTGTTGGGTTGCAATTTTGCGTTTGCTCAAAATAATCGAATCTCACTTCAAAATTTTACTCATGTCTTTTAAAATCCCTAAAACGAAGGCGATATGCGATATTTGGCAATTCGTGGAATCGTGCCCTAACGTGTTGGGTTGCAATTTCCCATTTGTTTAAAATAATCAAATATCCCTTCAATATTTCGCTCAGGTCTTCTAAAAATCCTTTTAAACGAAGGTAATGCTTTGTGTTTGACAACTCAGGAATCATGCCCTATCGTGCTGGGTTGTGATTTCTCGTTTGTTCAAAACAGTCGAATATTCCTTTAGGTTTTCACTCATGTTTATTAAAAACCTTCAAAACAAAGGCAATGTTCGATGTTTGGCGATTTGAGAATCGAGCCCTATCGTGCTGGGTTGTGCTTTTTCATTTGTCCAAAATAACCGAATATCTCTTCGGATTTTTACACATATTTTATAAGGTAAGGCAATGGTCAATGTTTGGAAATTCGAGGAATCCTACTGTGTTGGGTTTCGATTTTTTGTTGGACTAAATAGTTCAGCATCCTTTTGTAATTCTCGAATTATAAACTTTTAGACATCGAAACAAGAAGATTTTGGCAACCAACTCGGGTTACTCAAACGTTATAAAAAAGAACCACATTTCAAAAACTTTTTAATTTTAGACATAAGGACAGTATTTAATCGATTCGGTACCAATTTTGGGCGTAGTGAGGGTGCTAATCCTTCCTCATGCGTAACCGACTCCCGAACCCGTTTTCTCAAAAGTTTGTAGACCAAAATCGTTGTTTTAATAAACCAAAAATATTTTATTAAACTAACCTCATTTTTAGGTGATCCGATCACACCAAAACAAAAGATCGGTGGCGACTCCATATTTTCGTTTTTAAAAAAGTCGATTTCTCCCCTTTTTTTAAAATTTAAAATATTTTAAATTGAGGGATGGTTTTGAAAGCTTGGCGACTCCGCTGGGGAATTGAGAGTTGAGCCATAAAGGTCGATTATTTACTGTCTTTTTGTCAAAAACCGAAAATTCCTCTTTAAAAATCATGTATCTTTCGATTGCATTTGATTGTATGATTGTTTTGGTGTGGGTGTTGTAGAATAGCACTGCATTTCATTGCATGACTACTGTGGTCACACCTTCTAAGTGGGAGTAAGAAGCTACACTTTCGTGAGGTTTTCACCTCCGCATGGGCTAATGGATTACTCCTGAGGTACATTCGTACCTATGATTTCGTGAGATTTTCATCTCTGCATGGTCATAGGGAAATGTATCCCCCCGAACCGAAATCGATCTATATGAGCCTATAATGGGTGAGGATTGAGGAATCTGCTGGTTCGGGTACCCCTCTTCCTAGAACTAAACCACATATAGTAAACCTTAAGAGCTATCCTTGGGTGGAGCCGCGTCGAGCCTTAGTACTTACCCGTATATGCATTATGATTATTGTTTATGTGCTTGCATTTTATCGCTATTATTCAATACTAACCAGTGTTTGGTTTTGATTATCTTTTTTTGCATGACATTGCATACTAAAGGAGGTGTTAATCCGTGTTCAATTACTAAGTTAGAAAGTTTGACATGGAGAATGAATTTCTTAGTAAAGTCGATGATAATGCGGCCGTTCGTGCGTGGTCGGAGAGGCTACAATCAGAGAGAGGGGATAGCTTGGCAAAAGGGTATGTATCAGAGTTGCAGGATTTCACTCACGTCAATGTAGTACAGAATGAGCTGCAAAAGTTGAGAGACATTTGGGCTAGTTGGGATGAAGGGATCAAGCAGTTGTTTTACCAAAGCTACGGTGACATATCCTACCTGCTAGACATTAGAGTGGATAAGCATTTGTTCCGAGCCTTGGTGCAGTTTTGGAATTCTGCGTACAAGTGTTTCACTTTTGGAGAAGTGGATTTGGTACCTACCCTGGAAGAATACACTACTTTTCTCAGGTGTCCCAAAATTCAGGTTCGGAGGACTTATGCCCGAGTTTTTAGTAGTCAGACTTTCATGAAGAAACTGATGAGCATTTCTGGGATGAGCGAGCCTTGGGTCACTGCTCGGATTCAGCAAAAAGGAGATAGCAAATGTATCCCTTGGGAGAATTTGCGAGATTTGATCTTGATGCATCCAGACGAAAGAAAGAGGGTCGACATCTTCACCTTAAGCATCCACGGATTAGTGATTTTTCCTAAGGCTTTGAGGCATGTGGACGAAGCGGTCATTCACTTGTTCGGTCGCCTTGAAAAGGGAATCACACCGGTACCGACAATATTGGCAGAAACATTCATATCTTTGAGCTCATGTCGGAATGCAGGCGAGGGGTGATTTATTGGATGTGCACAATTATTGATGGCATGGTTCCACGGACACTTTTGGAAGGTAGACAAAGTTTCTTATCGAGTCTTTTTCGAGGGTTATTCCCCATTGAAAGAAGAGGCAGCTCTACAGAGGAGAGAGGATATCTCGGAGGAGAAGTGGATCGATATCCTTCAGAACCTCAAGGAGGGGGATATCGAGTTGAGAGCTTATTGGATGGTTCCTGACGAGATCATGTACCGATGTGGTAACTTCGATTGGGTGTCATTGTTAGGAATTTGGGGAGCTGCTGGGTATACTCTATTGATAGCCTTGAGGCAATATAAGTCGAGGCAGTTTGTACCCACGACCTATGGGCTTGCTCAGAGTGAATTCTTGTTTAAAGGTGCTCATTATAAGAAGAGAGTTCGGGAATTATCAGATGCTTGGAAGCAAACTTGTTGGATGAAGAGGTTAGCCGTCGGTTCCATGGTAACACCCGAGTACAGCGAGTGGTTTAAGAAGAGGATTAATGACAATATTCCTAGGCCAAGCTTGGATAGTGCTCGACCTGTCGAGGAACAATTACAAGTTGCCCCATCAGAATTGGAGATTATAAGACAAGATTTCGAGAAAAAGAGTTTGGAGCTTGGGAAGAAGATCGAACAATTGGAGGAAGAGAAGATGCACCTATGGTTAGAGGCTGATGTCCAGAGGTTAGAGGCTGAGAAGTGGAGAAAAGGAAAAACTAAGGCTGAAGAAGATCTAGACAGTTTGAAAACAGACTACAAGAAGTTACGCCTATCTATGAGGACTGCGGGCTTAGGTAAGACTTCCGAACAATGGCGCTATGAAATTCGGGAAGAAAAGACCAATACCGACCAGTGGGAAAGGAAATTCTGAGAAGCTTAGGAACGAAACGAAGATTTGGAGAAGAGTCTGTCGGAAAGCAAAAATGAGCGAGGGGAATTAAGGGCTAGAGTGGCAGAATTCGAGAAGTCTCTACATCAATACCGAAGCCGCACCACCGCAATAGAATTGAAGGCAAGCTTGAGCAGGATAGAAAAAATGAAAGGAAAAATAGAAGAGTTAGAGGTGTCACTGCAAAACTGTGAGATGCGAGTCCAGTTTTTAGATGCAAACAAGGATCGTTGGAAAGAGCAGCTTTACCATGCACAAGACCAAGTCAAAAATAGAGATTACCTTATGGGGGAGGCCATAACCCAGATTCGGGAGGTAGAGGACTACTTGCAAACTCTAGCAGTTCAGGCAGACACATTAAGCGTGAAGTAAGAGTTGGAGTCGGAGTGTGGACAAGGGCTGGCCTCATTGCTTAGAAAAATTAGGACTTTAAGTGTTAGAGCGAAATTTTATTTGTAACTCGACTTTTTGTAAAAGATTTTATTTTCAAGTGAAATTTTCTAAGGGCAATTGAATCAAAATTGATGCCTCCTTTGCATTTATGCATTTGCATTACATCATATCATTATGCATTAAATGCCATAAGAGTTTTCTAATTAATTAATTAAAAATTATTTCAGTAACCTGGAAACCAACGAAAACCAACCAACCACACACCCCTACGATACAAGAAAAAAAATCAATGGATAAGAGACTTGAGAAATCGGAGCAGATGTAAAAAGACATGCAAGAACAAATGCAGTCTCAGATGCAAGAGCAGCTAGCCAAGATTTAGTGAGAGATGAAAGAGCAAATGATGGAGTCCTAGAGGGAAATGATGAGTCAGTTGTCCCAATTGCTGTTGGGAGGAACGGATAAGGGAAAGGGCCCTATGGACAAAGTTGAAGAAACTAACGAGGATCCTTAATACCCCCCTGGCTTCACTCCGACACATGTACCGATGAAGCCCGGGATTAATTTATCGAAACCATCTGTCACGATCATGCCCTAGCAGGTTCAGGCTGGAGCTTCAATACCGATGAATCTCCAAACTGGCTCAGGCTCTAACTTTGTCAACAACCCGAATTATCCGCCCGTTCCTAACTTGGATGAAATTGCTGAAGAAGAAAAAGGGAGGATGGATTCGCAAAAACAATTGGAAGAACGATGTAGATAGCTTGAGGAGAAATTCAAAGCCATGGAGAGCGCGGATCATCATCAAAGGATTGATGCCAATGACCTGAGTTTGGTCCCAGATTTAGTCCTTCCCCCCAAATTCAAAATGCCCAAATTCGAGAAATACAATGGAACAAGCTGCCCTGAAGCCCACATCACTATGTTCTGCAGGCGAATGACGGGTTATGTTAACAATGACCAGCTATTAATCCACTACTTTCAAGATAGCCTGGTCGGGGCAACGTCTAAGTGGTATAACCAATTAAGCCGCTCTAAAATTAATTCGTGGAATGACCTGGCTTAGGCCTTTATGAAGCAATACAATCATGTGACGGATATGACCCCTGACAGAATCACTCTCCAGAACATGGAGAAGAAATTAAATGAAAGCTTCAGACAGAACGCACAAAGGTGGAGAGAGGTGGCTATACAAGTTCAGCCGCCACTTCTAGAAAAGGAGACGACAATTCTCTTTATCAACACCTTGAAAACCCCTTTTATCACTCATATGTTAGGAAGTGCCACAAAAAGCTTCTCCGACATAGTGATGACGGGGGAAATGATCGAAAGTGCTGTGAGGAGCGGCAAGATAGAATCGAGAGAGAGTGCCAGGAAGTCGACCCCGAGGAAAAGAGACAATGAAGTGAACAACACGAGCACATCCAAAAAAGGTCAGCCCAAGTCATTCACCGTAAATCAACCCAAGACAGTGACCACCAATCAGCAAAGTTCTGTAAGACAAGAATCCAACGCGAGGGAGAGTATGGAAAGGCCACAATTCACCTTTATACCCATGACGTATAGGGAGTTGTACCAGAACCTATTCAACGATCATGTGGTGTCCCCTTTCTACCTGAAGCCATTGCAGCCCCCGTATCCCAAATGGTATGACAAAAATGCACAATGTGAATACCACACGGGAATCACCGGGTACTCTATCGAAAACTGCGCTGCATTTAAAAAGTTAGTCGAAAAACTCATTAAGATGGGGATCGTGAGATTTGACGACCAGCCATGCCCAATGTAGCAGGAAACCCACTCCCCAATCATACCGACCAAGGAGTGAATGGGATAAGTGAAGGCTAGAACAAGAAGACCAAGTATGAGGTGGCAGAGGTCAGGACCCCGTTGATGCGGGTATGAAAGGAGATGGCCAAGAGAGGATTAATCGCGTTGGATTCGAGGGAAGAATCTGAAGAAGAGAGAAACTACTGTGAGTTTCACGACGAGGTGGGGCATGAAATCCAAGATTGCGTGGAGTTCAGGGCCCTAGTACAAAACATGATGAACAATAAGGAAATGGAATTCTATGAAGAGACCGAAGACCCTGTAGAGGGAGATATATACGCATCGGAGGGAGAATCAAATGCGTAAAATCAAACAACTAACTATCCCGTGGTCATCATATCAAGACCCAAAAGTAATGAAGCTGGAGTACAAAATCCACCAAGGGTCATAATCTAAAGACCTGCAGTCTTCCCTTACAAAGACAGCAAAAAGGTCCCATGGAATTATGATTGCAGTGTAACGATGCCAGGAAAAGAGACCCCGATTGACGCCTCAATAGGGGATCAAGATAGGGGTTCCTATATACGTAGCGGGAGACGTTACGATACAGCGAATGAGGAAGCACAGCCCACAAAAGGAAAAGCCCAAGTGGTAGAGGAAACGAAGGAAAAAGCAACCAAACCTGTTAATGAGCCAGTTAACGAAGAGGAGGCCAAGGAGTTTTTAAAATTCCTAAAGCATAGCGAATACAGCATGGTAGAACAGCTACGTAAACAACCAGCCCGTATTTCAGTGCTGGCCTTGCTTCTAAGCTTGGAAGTTCATCGCAACGCGCTAATGAAGGTCTTAAACGAGACATATGTTGCCAATGATATCTCTGTTAACAAGCTGGACTATTTGGTGAGCAACATAAGTGCCGACAATTATATCTTCTTTAATGACGACGAGATACCACCCGGGGGCATGGGGTCGACAAAAGCGTTGCATATTACCACGTGCTGTAAAGGGTATACGCTGCCAGGCATACTGATTGACAATGGATCGACTTTGAATGTCCTGCTATTGACCACGCTGAATAGATTACCTATAGACAGCTCTCACATGAAGGAGTGTCAGAACATCGTGAAGGCATTCGATGGCGCGGAGAGAAAGGTGATGGACAGAATCGAGGTACCTCTTCAGATTGGACCAAACACGTATGAAGTGGATTTCCTCGTAATGGATATCAATCCCTCATACAATTGCTTGTTGGGGAGGCCCTGGATACATTTAGCTGGGGCAGTGCCTTCCTCATTGCATCAAAAATTGAAGTTAGTATCGGAGGGGAGGTTGATAACGATCAAGGCTGAGGAGGATATTATTGCAACTGTGAGCAATAATGCACCCTATTTGGAGACAGATGACGAAGCAATCGAATGCTCATTTGGATCTTTGGAATTTGTTAATGCGACGTTCATCGCCGAGGGGAGCAAAATTCTGGTGCCGAAATTGTCCAAAACCACGATGATGAGCCTCCAGCTGACGATTGGAAAAGGGGTCCTACCCGGAAGGGGACTTGGAAGACATCTGCAAGGCAGGGTTGAAACGCCAATACTGAAGGACAAGAGAGACCACTTCGGCTTAGGATTTAAGCCTGATGTCAAGCAACGCCGGAGGGAGCTAGAAAAGAAGCAAGAAAGAAGGAGAGCACGGTTAACAGGGGAGGAAATCAAGTGGGAACTGATGATATTCCCCCATATATCGAAAACGTTTGTGTCCGAGGGAATCATTCATCCCGAGAGAGACACGCCGACAACGGGAGCTATAGAAGAAAGGCTAGAAAGCTTGGACATCAACGTCATATGCGAAGAGAAGACTGGAAGAGAGAATTTGTTGGGCATTTGCCCCTACACACCTGGAAGTGTTCTGGACAACTGGACTGCGGAAGAGATTCCTGTAGTTTTTAGAACGGATTCAGAGTAATGTCCAAAACACACTTATTGCTCTAGGCCTAGGAGTAATAAGAATCTTTTGTGAAATAGGCCGATGTTTAAAAACGATATTTCAATAAAATGTACGGTTATTATCATTTTTGAGCAAATGTTATCTCGTCCTTTCAATTCCATTCATAACCATACAAATGATTACGTTCGAATTCTTTTATTCTTGAAACATTCTTCTAAATATTTTTTCATTCGTTATTCATAATCATACCACGCAAATAAATGTTTAGAATTCTTTTGTTGTATATGCCTTCATCCTCATAACAGGTCCCCAGATATTAATAATACGAGTGACACTGCTAGCGACTCAGAATTTCCTTTCGAACGAGATGTGTGTATGGATGATTCTCAGGATTTTGAAGATGACCAAGGCTGTAACCTATCTCCTGATTTGTTGAGGATGGTAGAGCAAGACGAGAAACAAATCCTGCCTCACAAAGAATCAATTGAAATTGTAAGCTTAGGAGAAGGACAAGAGGTGAAGATCGGAACGTGTATCACTACGGAGATGAAGCGGGACCTCATTGAATTACTTCAAGAATTCAAAGATGTCTTCACATGGTCATACCAAGATATGCCCGGGTTGCACACTGACATCGTGGTGCACTGACTCCCTATAAAAGAAGAGTGTAAGCCAGTTCAGCAAAAACTCCGAAGAATGAGGCCCGACGTCTTGCTAAAAATAAAAGAAGAGGTTCGAAAGCAGTTTGACGCTGGATTCCTGAAGGTGGTAAAATACTCAGATTGGGTAGCCAACATCGTCCCTGTCCCTAAAAAAGATGGAAAAGTGCGAATGTGTGTGGACTACAGAGATTTGAATAAATCCAGCCCGAAAGACAATTTCTCACTGCCTCATATCGACACCCTAGTGGACAACACGGCAGGACACTCACTGTTTTCATTCATGGATGGTTTTTCTGGATATAACCAAATCAAGATGCATCCTGAGGATATGGAAAAGACCACATTTGTAACCATGTAGGGCACGTTCTGCTACAAAGTGATGTCGTTTGGACTGAAGAATGCGGGGGCAACTTATCAAAGATCCATGGTAACCCTATTCCACGACATGATGCATAAAGAAATTAAGGTTTATGTCGATGATATGATTGCAAAATCTCGAACAGAGAAGGAGCACATACAAGTCCTGAGAAAATTGTTCTTGAGGTTGAGGAAGTTTCAGCTAAAACTCAACCCAGCCAAATGTACCTTCAGAGCCAAGTCTAGAAAGTTGCTCAAATTCATGGTTAGTGAAAAGGGGATTGAGATTGATCCAGACAAAGTCAAAGCCATACAAGAGCTATCTCCGCCGCATACCTAGAAGGAGGTTCGAGGCTTTCTAGGAAGACTAAATTACATTGCTCGATTCACTTCACAATTGACTGAGAAATGTGACCCTATCTTTCGCCTCTTCAAGAAACATAACCCAGGTGAATGGGATGAAGAATGTCAAAGGGCTTTCGACAAGGTCAAACAGTACTTATCCAACATCCCGGTGTTGATGCCACCTAACCCCGATAAGCCGTTGATACTGTATTTGGAAGTATTCGAGAACTCCATGGGGTGCGTGCTGGGTCAGCATGATGAGTCAGGAAGGAAAGAAAAAGCTATTTAATATCTTTGTAAAAAGTTCACGGAATGTGAGACAAGGTACGCGCCGATAGAGAAGTTGTGTTGTGCCCTAATTTGGACAACCCGCAGGTTGAGGCAGTATATGTTGTATCACACCACTTGGCTCATATCAAAATTGAACCCTTTAAAGTACATGATGGAGTCAACAGCCTTGAATGGAAGGATGGCCCGATGGCCCGATGGCAGATTCTGCTTTCTGAATTCGACATAGTCTTTGTGAACCAGAAAGTGGTAAAAGGAAGTGCAATAGCAGATTTTCTGGCCAGTAGAGCTTTGGAAGACTACGAGCCTTTGAACTTCTACTTCCCGAATGAAGACCTAATGTGTGTTGCTACCACTGAAGAAGGTGCTCTGGAAGAACTTCCTTGGAAATTAAACTTCGATGGGGCATCAAATGCTGTGGGCAATGGAGTCGGGGCTGTCTTGGTATCCCCAAATGGAGATCATTATCCATTCACTTGTAAATTGGATTTTGATTGAACGAATAACATGGCAGAATACGAAGCGTGCATCATGGGTATCCGCACAGCCATAGATCGCAAGATTAAAGTGCTAGAGGTGTTTGGGGGATTCTGCGCTAGTGATTTATCAACTCAAGGGAGAATGGGAGACCAGAGACCCCAAGTTAATCGATTATCGGAAGCTGGTCCTTAAATTGGTTAAAGAGTTTGATGACATTACCTTCCACTACCTTCCACGAGACGAAAATCAGATGGCTGATGCTTTGGCTACCCTAGCCTCCATGATCAAGGTGAACAAACAAGAAGATGTCAAACCCATCCAAATGAGCATTTATGAAGTTCCGGTCCACTGTTACAATATTGAAGAAGACGAAGAGAAAGATGATCACCCTTGGTATCATGATATATTGCAATACGTGAAGAATCGTAAGTACCCGGACCAGGCAAGCGAGAATGACAAAAGAACGCTAAGAAGATTAGCCATCGACTATGTCTTAGATGGGGATATTTTGTACAAAAGAAGAAAGGATCAAGTGCTACTAAGATGTGTAGATGCTGTAGAGACTAAGAAAATCTTGGAAGAAGTCTATGAAGGTGTCTGTGGTACACACGCTAATGGCTTTACAATGGCCAGGAAAATTATGAGATTCGGGTACTATTGGTCCACCATGGAAGGAGACTGTGTCAATTACGCCAAGAGATGCCATAAATGCCAAATCTACGGGGACAAAATTCATGTGCCTCCTTCACCGCTGCATGTTATGGTTTCCCCATGGTCATTCTCTATATGGGGCATGGATGTGATTGGACCAATATCACCGAAAGCTTTTAATGGGTATCGGTTCATCTTTATGGTTATCGACTACTTCACCAAATGGGTAGAAGTCGCTTCATATGCTAGTGTTACAAAGTCAGCAGTGAGCAGGTTCCTGAAAAAAAGATCATATGTCGATATGGAATGCCGGAGAGGATCATATCTGACAATGCATTAAACCTGAACAATACTACGATAGCAGAAGTCTGTAGTCAATTCAAGATCAGACATCACAACTCATCACCATATCGCCCGAAGATGAATGGGGCGGTGGAAGTAGCCAATAAAAACATTAAGAAGATTGTCAGGAAGATGACCGAGACCTACAAAGATTGGCATGAGAAGTTACCGTTTGCCCTCTTTGCTTATCGAACGTCAGTCAGAACCTCAACCGGGGCAACCCCTTTCTCTTTGGTCTACGGTATGGATGTGGTGTTGCCGATCAAAGTCGAGATCCTGTCCCTTCGAGTGTTGTCGGAGTTAAAGTTGGAAGAAGCCGAGTGGATCCAGTCTCGATATGACCAATTGAACTTGATCGAGGAAAAAAGGCTAAAAGCTATTCGTCATGGTCAGATGTACCAGAAACGAATGATGTGGGCTTATGACAAAAAGGTTTGCCCTAGAGAATTCCACGAGGGAGACCTGGTTTTGAAAAAGATCCTTCCCATACAGAAGGATTTTCGAGGGAAATGGATGCCTAATTGGGAAGGGCCTTACGTGGTGAAGAAAGCTTTCTCCGAAGGAGCATTGATTCTAGCCGAGATGGACGGTAGAAACTTACCCAATCCTGTAAATTCAGATTCGGTCAAGAAGTATTTTACCTGAAGAAAGAGAAGCCAGAGTGAAAACCCGCAAAGGGCGCTCTGAAATCTAAAAGAATAAAAAAATAAAAATAAAAAATACGGAGAGGCCAAGGTGAAAACCCGCAAATGGCACTTTGAGACCAAATGGGCTTTTGAGTTGAAAACCCAAAAACGGGCAGCTCAAATTTTGAATATGGGGCATATGGTAGTCTTGTCCTCCTGAAATCAGCAAAACAGAGGAATAGTACACCTTGGAGCATCAACAAAATACGCAGGATCTCCTGAATACATATTTGGTTCGAATAAGCCTTTGAGAAATTGGAACAATGAAACTCGTGCTGCGATATCTGGGGCACCTCTTTTCTCAATTTATTTCGCACCTTGTCAGATTCGTTATCCTATGTATTCACATCAAATTTTGCTTAATAAAATTCCATTTGTCCATTATGATAATCTCTTTCGAGTATTTTTGTTGAAATCGCGATTTTTGGACGTATTCACACAAAAGACGTTATGCATATTACTCTGGAAAATTTCTAAATAGTACAAGGACTTGAAACAGGGCCACTAGTCAGGACTAACCAGGTTCAAAGCTGGAAACATTCAAAAAAACAAGAGTCCTAGTTGTGACTATTTCTTAAAATTTTCTGTTAGAGATAACGGCTAAGCAAGAAGACGCGATAGCACATTAATGATAGAACCCGGGTGAATTATGAGCAATGACACCTTAAGTGTTTAAAAAGGAATCACTCTCATAACATTTCTACATTCATAATCATTCATTTAGTTAGGAGCACTTGGTTCATTCCAATCATAGCATTCTAGTTACTTGACATAAACACCATGTATAGTCAGGGGCATTGGCTTCATTTAGATCATGGCACCCTAATTATTTGGCTTACACAAATACAAGAAACTCATTCTACACATCATGTCTTTAGAAGAAAGTGTAGCGACATTGGCGAATCTAGCAGATTTGGCGTCTCTGTATTGGCAGAGAGCAGATCGAAGATAGCAGATTTGGCGTCTCTGTATTGGCAGAGAGCAGATCGAAGATAGCAGATTTGGCATCTCTGTATTGGCAGAGAGCAGATCGAAGATAATAGATTTGGCGTATCTGTATTGTCAGATGGTAGATCGAAGATAGCAGATTTGGCACCTCTGTGTTGACGGGGAGCAAATCAAAGATAACAGATTTAGCGTCTCTGTATTGTCAGAGGGAAGATCGAAGATAGCAAATTTGGCGTCTCTATATTGGCGGAGAGCAGATCAAAGGTAGCAGATTTGGCATCTCTATGTTGACAGAGAGCAGATCGAAGATAGTAGATTTGGCGCCTTTGTATTGGCGGATAGCAGATTGAAGATAACAGACTTGGCATCTCTGTATTGGCAGAGAGTAGATAAAAAATAACAGATTGGTGTTCCCGGGTTTTCAAAAAGCAAGTTGAGGATAGCCGATTTGACACTCCTAAAGACATCAGAATACTTTTAGGGAAGATGAGGATCAAGATTTTGAGACTTAGCTAGACCGGGAAAATTTGGTCCTTTTTATAGCCTTTGCTCCATTCTCGTTGCACGACAATGAGCAAAGAGGGGCAGCTGTAGTGACCAATTTTGGCTCGGGCCTGCTAAAACCCTAAACACATATATACATATAAAATATATGCAAATAAATAAATGAGTAAAACAAAGTCCATTATCTGTCCAGATTACATGACCCAGTTTCCAATTACATAACCCGAGCCCAATAGCTAAACCTAGACCCAATAACTAAACCTAGATCCAATTTGAAAATCTAACCCAAACTCACAAGGCCCGATAGGCCCAGAACACTAAAACAAGACCGAACCCTAGCTATCTCCTTGCGCCGCAGCCCTCACTAGCGGCCAAACCACATTGTGCCAGACAATGCCTCCAACAACGCTAGCGCACAGCCTTCGTACGCCATGCCCGTACTTCCATACGATGCCATCAGACTCTGTACCTGCAAAAAGGACACACAGAGCAGCAGCAAATAGGGAAGAAGAAAAATAGCTTTTTCATTTTTTGATTCTTCTTTAGTTTCAGCTATAAAACCCATGTAATAGCCTAGGTATTTTTTTACGCAACACAAACGCACAACAAACAATACGCAAATACATATACAATATTGGCAGATCAAATACAAAAAGAAAAAAACAACCAAAAAAGGTCATTTGGAGCGCCTTGTATTCTTTTTCTTTGAATCGGTTCCATCTTTTTTTGTTTTTTGAGCATTATGAAGTAAATCGGGAGACTTACCTCGTTACAAGGCCGTTGATCCTCCCTTGATTTGTCGAAATCAGAGTTAAAAGGAGAGGATTTTGAGGCCAAAGGATAATATGCTGAAACTAAAAGCACGAAACGCCATTTCAATGGCGGTTTGGGTGTCTAAGAAGGGGTTTTAGGGTTCGGTTAGATGAAAAGGGGAACAAAGAGTGGGAGATGGGGCTAGGGTTCGGCGGAGCAGGATTGAATGAGCTTTTATAGCAAATCGAGAACAGTGCCGTTTGAGCATGTTTTGATAACTCTAAAACGGTGCCGTGCAAGCCAAGCCCGACCCGATCCGACTCCTACCCTCAGGATCCGCGTGTTTGCCGCAGTGAAGGGAAATTTGTGCATTTGGTCCCTTCCTTTTGCGCTGGTGCTTAATCAAATCGAGTCCAGTTTTCTTTATTTTTTTAAATTTGCCTTATAATTTGTACATGTTCGCACTCTAGTCCGCATCTTAATGCTGCGTTGTGAGGATTGGTATAGTTCCAGTTTAGATCCTTCTGCATTATCGCGCCTCGCGCATCAGTCCCCTTTTTTAATTTGTTCTATTTTCTTAATTTTTCCCTTTTGTTTTAGTTTAATTTTGATTAAGTCTTCTCAGTTCATAGCCCTTTTGTGTGTTCTTAATTAATTGTTTTTAATTTTTAAACCATTTTGGGTAATTGTTATTTCATTATTTGTAAACTGTTTTCTTTTAGCAATGTAAACATCATGTTTTGGTACATTTTAAATATTTGTCTCATTTATATTATCATACATATATGCATACATTATAATAATGTTAATATATTCTTATACATATAATGGCTTTTGACCCTATATATCTTTGCATTTCAATATATTTCTTTTTATTATTGAAATGTGCTTTGTATATATTTTACATAAGATTTAAGTTATTTTATATTCATTTGTATTAGTACATGTATTTGACTCATATACATTACTTAACCTAAGTATATTATCATTTTTATATAAATTTACACGTATTTACATGTATGTATATACGTATTAACAAACTTATTACTTTAATAGATTTTTTTATTTTAAAACACCTTTTCTTTGTGATTTACCAAACCTTTTCTTTATGTATATATGAAATAATTTTAGAAACTCTTTCAATTAAAATTATTTTTTTTATGTTTCTTTATATTACATTGCTTTTGTATTTTATATAACCTATCATTTAAATGTTTTAATATAAGGGTGTGTATAATTTTTAGACTATTTTAAAAAATTTTATATATCTTATTATTAATCTCACGTTCTTTTTATAATAAACTTGCATGTACATATGTTTTATAAATCTATTTTGTGCATCTTTATCATTCTTTTGCATCATATTTTATCTAAATTATCATATACATTGTCAACTTTTAAATATATTTGTGTTTAAAAACACCCCACATGCAATTTGACTCAAATTTCCATTTTATAATATCTATTTCGAAAATTATATATCTATTTCTAGTTTTTCCTTATACATATATATAAATTTGTCAACCTATATTTTATGGGTCTATTTATTCATTATTATTTTAAAATCGTTTTATAGCGCATTGGTTTCTAATTGCTATGTTATTTTTATATCTTGTATTGGTTATTCTATATCATGTGATGTATATTATTGTGGCATATTATTGTATGTATTGCTTTGCTTGAATGATGGTTATATTATCGTTTTCGTTATTGTATTATTATATCAATTATCCTCCATGCACTATTATAATCGGGTTGTATTTTTAGGTTACCTATGCTTAATTTTTAGTTCATTAATAGATTGTATCTCATGTGCACGTTTACCCCCATTCATCATTTTTTTACTTGACTTTTGAAATGTGGTTTTATAAAACCCAATTTTTATGATTAATTTCATCCTATTCCAAATCGAATTAATACGTTTTAAGTTAGTTTTATAAGTATTCATTCAAAAATTCTTCAAAACGAAGACGAGATTTGATGTTTGGCGATTTGCGGAATCGTGCCCTAACGTGTTGGGTTGCAATTTTACGTTTGCTCAAAATAATCGAATCTCACTTCAAAATTTTACTCATGTCTTTTAAAATCCCTAAAACGAAGGCGATATGCGATATTTGGCAATTCGTGGAATCGTGCCCTAACGTGTTGGGTTGCAATTTCCCATTTGTTTAAAATAATCAAATATCCATTCAAAATTTCGCTCAGGTCTTCTAAAAATCCTTTAAAACGAAGCTAATGCTCTGTGTTTGACAACTCAGGAATCATGCCCTATCGTGCTGGGTTGTGATTTCTCGTTTGTTCAAAACAGTCGAATATTCCTTTAGGTTTTCACTCATGTTTATTAAAAACCTTCAAAACGAAGGCAATGTTCGATGTTTGGCGATTTGAGAATCGAGCCCTATCGTGCTGGGTTGTGCTTTTTCATTTGACCAAAATAATCGAATATCTCTTCGGATTTTTACACGTATTTTATAAGGTAAGGCAATGGTCAATGTTTGGAAATTCGAGGAATCCTACTGTGCTGGGTTTCGATTTCTCGTTGGACTAAATAGTTGAGCATCCTTTTGTAATTCTCGAATTATAAACTTTTAGACATCGAAACAAGAAGATTTTGGCAACCAACTCGGGTTACTCAAAAATTATAAAAAAGAACCACATTTCAAAAACTTTTTAATTTTAGACATAAGGACAGTATTTAATCGATTCGGTACCAATTTTGGGCGTAGTGAGGGTGCTAATCCTTCCTCATACGTAACCGACTCCCGAACCCGTTTTCTCAAAAGTTCGTAGACCAAAATCTTTGTTTTAATAAACCAAAAATATTTTATAAAACTAACCTCATTTTTAGGTGATCCGATCACACCAAAACAAAAGATCGGTGGCGACTCCATATTTTCGTTTTTAAAAAAGTCGATTTCTCCCCTTTTTTAAAAAATTTAAAATATTTTAAATTGAGGGATGGTTTCGACAAGGTAACTCGTATATAAGGAACATACCCGTTATCACATCTGGGGCATCCCTGTCCTCTCAGCGACGAGCAGCATAAACCAAAGCTGGCTACCTTGCCTCAGCATGGCCTACATTTTCGCTGGTGCTCCACGCCCTCGTCCATTGCCGTTACTGCCCCTGGCCTGTCCACGACCCCTTGGTGGCAACTGTCCACCCCTTGGTGGCTGAGCACCACCTTGACCCTCTACTGGCTCTCGACCTAGCGTTCGAGGGCAATCCTTGATCCTATGCTCCATAGACCCACAAGCGAAACAAGCTCCCATCCTCTTCCAACACTCGCATCCGTGGCTTCTCCCACAGTCAGCACAGGGTGGCACCCCTAGATTAGCAGCAGGGGGCCCTGCTCTAACTGGCCTATTAACTCTGGCCCTAGCCCTAGGCCTCTGTCCAACACCAGAAGTCTCAGCCTCCTTTGTATTCCTACCCCTTTCTTTTTCCTGATTCAAGCGCTTAGTGCGCTTAGCCTCCTCTGCTATCTTTGCTTTCTCCCTAACTCTGAGAAAACTCGCTCCCTTTGTAAAGCTATCAGTACCTTGAGGCTATCTCTAAGTCCATCCTCAAACCTAACGCAACGCTCATAGTCCGTTGCCACCATTACTCTTACATACCTACTAAGGCGTAGAAACTCTACTTCATACTCTGCCACCGATTTGTTTCCTTGGGTCAAGTTTAGGAACTCCTTCCTTCTAGCATCCACATAGCTTGCACCCACATACTTCCCTTGGAAGGTAGCTTTGAAAAACTCCCAAGTGACCCACTCCGATTGGGTGCCCTCTTTCACTGTCAACCACCACTGATAGGCTTCTTTTTTAAGCAGTGACACTGCTTCTTTCAGCTTTTGTTTCAGTGAATAGTCCAGGTCCTCTATTATTCTTTCAGTGGACTCCAACCAATATTCTGCCACGTTAGGAGCCATGCCAGCCACGCCTTTAAAGATCTCAGCCTCTTTCGATCGAAGTCGCTCCGGAATGGACCCTCGATTCCCCATGCCATTATTGGGCCCAGCGACCCTCTCCAAAATCCTTAGCATTGCCTGCGACAATGCATCTTCTCCCGCGGCTCTGAGGCCGGAGCCTTTTCTACTCTAATATTGGGCACATGGCCCGATGCCGAAGATTCAGCCCCAACACTTCCGCGGCCTCGGCCACGGCCTCTCGCACCTCTTCTAGCACTCATCGTCGATTCACGTATTTTTTGGATTAAAAATTTTATGAAGTTTCAGTTAGTTTAATAATTAACCCGATGTTTTATGGAAGTAATTTAAGACAAGATTGTTTTCGAAAATCCTCTATAGTTTCAGGATCCTACAAGCTTCAGTTCCATTCTAACATAATCATCTAAAGTATCCCTCTAACTATCTACTGTATAACAATTTAAACAGGCTTAAGATCCAAAGAACTTAATTGGTTTGACGTCGGAGACTCGGTGTGCCGCTCAGCAGGACTTCCCCTTTTCCAAAACATTATAATTCAAACAAAATATAATTTTTTTTAAAACACAAAAAGAAACCAAGTAATAAGGCCCACTTCACAGCCCGTTTTTTGCAACCTGGGCTCTAATACCATTAAATGTAACACCTCAAACTCGGCCCATTTGTTATGGCTGAATTCGGCATGTCACATTGAAGTGCTTTAGCGAAAACCGTGTTTTCATTGAAAACTCTTCTTAAAATAAAAGAAAAATCTTAATAAAAAAAACTCCTTTTAATAACTTATTTGAAACATGAGATTTGATGAAAACAAGTCGCTTAAACATTTAGTTGTGGAAACATAGAAAAGACATACTATAGTTTACGAAACCATGTTCAACTTCTTATAGTTACATCACATAGAAATAATAACCCAGATAATAACAAAACGGAAGCCCTATTACAATATGATTGAATAGTACTTAATAAAATAGAAACTTATATGTTTTTTTTAAAAAAAAAACAAGTCCAAATTATCTTTCTAGCTGGCCACCTAGAGCCCCTCCGAACATCGAACCTTCTACTGAGCATCACTTGAAAATAAAATAAAAGAGGGGCTGAGTTTTTGAAAACTCAGTATGTACAACCCTCGTCGAAAAACGAGCATTCGAAAAATCATC